>NC_142110.1:46634128-46937158 GCF_056152115.1 Neolamprologus brichardi | reverse complement strand
CGTTTCGGCTTTTCCGCGTCCCACGTCGGTTAAAGCATTGCAGGAGTTCTTGGGGATGATAAATTTTTACAACCCCTTTCTCCCCAGAGCTGCCCACCTGCTACAGCCACTCTATGCTGCCTTAAAAGGTAAAACAGCCAAAGATCCGGTTGACTGGCTGCCGGAACGTGTCCATGCGTTTTCCACAGCCAAGTCTGCGCTGGCTGACGCCGCCCTGCTGGCACACCCGTTTCCGTCGGTGGAGATTGCGTTGACTACCGACGCGTCCGACGTGGCAGTGGGTGGGGTGTTGGAACAGCGGGTTTCAGGTCTCTGGCAACCGCTCGCCTTTTTCAGTCGTACGCTCCGGGATGCTGAACGCAAGTACAGTGTTTTTGACAGGGAGTTGCTGGCCCTGCACCTCGGGACACGACATTTTCGTTTTTTCCTCGAGGGTCGCAACTTTACTGCGTACGTTGACCACAAACCTTTGACGTTTGCGATGTCCAAGGTCTCTGACCCATGGAGCGCACGCCAGCAGCGCCAGTTGGCGGCCATTTCAGAGTTTACCACAGACATTCAGCATGTGGCTGGTAAGTCCAATCACGTCGCTGACTGTCTCTCACGTGTGTTGGTTTCTCCAGTGTATGTCGGCGTCGACTATGCTGCCATGGCCGCCGAGCAACGTGCTGACCCGGACGTCCTTGCCCTTCAGTCAACAAAAACGGGCCTTGTGCTGGAGGACACCCCGGTGTGGGACGGCGGTCCGCACCTTCTTTGCGACGTTTCCACCGGCCGCCCCCGCCCGGTGGTTCCCCTTTCATGGCGTCGTCGTGTTTTTGACTTGGTGCATGCCCTCTCTCATCCCGGCCTCGGTCAAGCTGGTCAGCGCCAGGTTCGTGTGGCCGGGCCTTCGCAAGACGGTGAAAGAATGGGCGGCAGTTTGTATCCCATGCCAACGCTCAAAAATCCACCGGCACACACAGGCACTCCTCGAACCTTTCCGTGTCCCGGGTAGGCGTTTCGATCACGTTCATGTGGACCTGGTTGGTCCCTTGCCGCAGTCACAGGGTTTCACGCACCTTTTGACTGTGGTGGACCGCACGACCGGGTGGCCGGAGGCGGTACCCCTGGCGTCCACGACAGCGGTGACGGTGGCCAGGGCATTTTTGTCAATGTGGGTTTCACGTTTCGGTCCCCCTGCTGACATTACCTCGGACAGGGGCCCCCAGTTTGTTTCTGAGCTTTGGTCTGCTATGGCTGACGGCCTGGGGGTCAAGGTCCACCGCACCACAGCATACCACCAGCAAGCTAACGGAATGTGCGAACGGTTTCACCGGTCACTTAAGGCCGCGTTCTGGGCTTCCTTAACAGGTGGCGACTGGGTCGACCGTCTTCCGTGGGTTTTGCTGGGATTGCGTAGCGCAGTTAAAGAAGACCTCGGGGTTTCCCCGGCTGAACTGGTCCTCGGCCAGCCCCTCCGGGTCCCCGGGGAATTCTTACCTGAGAGCCCTCCCCCATGTTTCGATACCTCTTTGTTGCCTTTTCGCCCCCCAAGAGACTCATTTTCTGTTCCTGGTCCTGTGCACCACTGCCTGCCTGACACTTTTGTTCCAAGTTCGTTGGACTCTGCTCGTTTTGTTTTCGTCAGGCACGATGCCCATAGGACTCCGCTGCGTCCACCATATGACGGGCCATACAGGGTTCTTAAACCAGGCAACAAACATTTCATTTTGGACTTTGGGGGTTGGCAGGAGGTTGTCTCTGTGGACAGACTTAAGCCTGCACATGTAATGCAAGAGGATCAGGTGGTCCCGGCCCAGGCCCCTCGCCGCGGCCGCCCACCTGCCACCGGCCTGATGGATTCTGTTTTTTCCCCCAGGAGCGACCCACAATCAACGGAGTCCGAGTCGTCTGCAGCTTTTTCTGACCGCCAGTGCCAGCCTCGCTCCCGGGCTGTGTTGCCCTCTGTCAGTTCCCCACCCCCGCGGTTCAGCCGTTCCGGCCGTTTGCTTAAGCCCCGGGTCCTGGACTAGTTCTGCTGGGTGTTCGGGGGGGGGGGGGGCATGTGTGGTGGACCACTAGAGGGCTCCACTCACACCCAGTGTTGAGGAAGTGTGTTCCTGTGTTTTGTGGCACGATATGTGCAGTTGATGTTGGAGACGAATAAAGAAGGAGTGAGAACTGAGAGCTCTGTGTCGTCGATGCTTACCTCCACAGAGCTTCCATTCCTGAAACTATGTGTGACCATACTTATCTACCAACCCACTTGGGTGTCCTTGTGGAAAATGCCCTTGTTTATATTACGGGGGTAGAAGTAGTTTTAATATTATATTCTGTAGTATGGTTTTATGCATGTTTATATATATTTTGCATGCTTTTATTTTTAAGGGTTTTTTTCTTCCTACCCACACCATAATCAAAGCAATTCTCCACACCTGTTCACACTGCATAAAAGATGGGAGGTGAGGGCAGTCAAGAAGAGTCACAGAGCAGTTGGGAGAGGAGTGACAGAGTATGCACAAAAGTGGCACAAGCATGAATACTGCAGCTTTGGCAAATGTCCAGCTGGGATAACCACATTTACTCAGGGCCTTCTTGATGTGATGTTCTTCTGCTTCCCTGGCCGCTGTGTCTGTGGGGATGGTGTTTGCTCTGTGTTGTAGCGTCCTGATGACACCCAATTTATGCTCCAGTGGATGATGAGAGTCAAACCTTAAATACTGATCCGTATGCATAGGTTTCCGGTACGCATCAGCTTCCGGTACACTTAAGTTGTGATAGTTTCAGTCATTATGCAAGTGTACTGTTTATAAGATCTGGGAAACCTGCAGTCAGCTGAGATTGAAGAAGTCACTTGGATGAGCGACAAAACGTTTCTCCCACAAAACGCTACGTCCAGATGAACAGAATCAACTTTTGGAGATTTACTTACCTGGATGATTGAGACAAATGTTATCTACTACTCTTGAGTTTTGTATTTCTTGGGTGCACTGACCCCTTTATTTTATTATTTTAGCTGCTCTCCACCCAATGGAAAAAGACCTCCCTCTTCCTTCTCCTTTGGCCTCATTACATTTAGGTACATTCAGGTTTTGTCATTGTCGTTTGGTGACTGATGCTGTACCCAGTAGCGGTCCAAGCCTGTATGGCTCCCTCAGCCACGGTGGCTCAGGGGTTGAGCCACGGTTGGCTGTGGCTCTGGTTTTTGTATTATATGATTTATTTATTTAAATAAATTTTATGTGGAGTGAATAAATAAAAGTATATTTACGGTGGCTCCTAGAGACAAAGCACATACAAACATCAAAACATGTCCGAACTCCAAAGCACGTACAAACCCTGAAGCAAAAACTCCAAAACACGTAAAAACTCCAAAACACATACAAACTCCGAAGCACGTACAAACCCCGAAGCACGTACAAACTCCAAAACACGTAAAAACTCCGAAGCATGTACAAACTCCGAAGCACGTACAAACTCCAAAACACGTAAAAACCCCGAAGCACGTAAAAACTCCAAAATACGTAAAAACTCAGAAGCACGTACAAAAGACAACAGAAGTGTTCCAGAATGCTAGGCCCAGTGTTGAGCTCTTGTTACCTAGTGGCTACACAAGCCAGCAAGTACCAACGACCGGATTTGGTGTGTGGTAGTAACAGGTAAATGAACATTTTTTTGAATTATTTGAATATATATGAGTGCTTGTGTATAAATACACAAACAATACACATATGCTTTCAATTGTGTAATTTAAGTGATTTGGTAGCTCTGTTTTGGAAGTTCAGTTAACGCTAGAAATGTGTTTTGGAGTTTGTACGTGTTTTGTCTCTAGGGGCCACCGCATATATTTATATATAAACATATATAAATAAATCCACTCTTTTTTTACATTAGTAATTCCTTTTGTGCATAATTTTATATTGTTGTTAATAATAAATTAATTAAAGCAACAAAACAACCTAAAGAGCCAGTTCGGAGCCGAAAGAGCCGGCTCTTTTTAGTGAGCCGAGCTGAAAGAGCCGGTTCTCTAAAAAGAGACGGAAATCCCATCACTATTCTGTAGGCACTGTAAAAGTAATCGGCTCAGCTGAACGTTTAATTTGCCAGTCACTGTAAGGGCAAGCTGTCCAAATACAAACTTTAAGCCTGGCTGTGTACTTGCGTTCTCGTGGACTTGTGATACATCGTCAGTCCGAGACCAAGTACTGTTCCAATTCAAAGTATTCATCAAGCCGAGTATGCTAAAAATTCCTGGATGTGTTCTTGCTCCTCCCATTTTTTCGAGCATGCATCAGTGGTGACTTGTGTGGACTTGGTACAGCCAAATATCCCAGAATGCATTTTGTCCAAAACTCAAATGCGGCAATGGCGGAGGAGCGCCACCAAAAACTTTTAAATATTACTCTTTCTGGATCACAAAATAAACTTTTTAAGTTATTTTCAGATGTCTGTTACCCACCAGCTCGATATCTGACTGGGAGGTCAAGGCTCACTAGAACAGTGGACAAATACAAAAAAAACCCTATGATCCGAAGCCAGACTCTTTATCGATCTGATCAGCTGTTCTTGTCACTTCCTACGGTGGATTATATCTCATCATGTTATCAGCGTGACCTATCACATGGACCTGTCCAACAACAACAGGAAGTGATGTTTGTTTTTTTTTCTCTCGGACACGCCAAACCTTGCGTGAAGCTTCGAATCTCATTAACGCCCTGCCTGAAGACGGTGGCCATTTGTCAGATCCTGATTCTGCCGACAGTGGGGATGAATCCAACTTCATCAAAGGGATTGACCCTTGCCAAAACAAGTATGTATATTGTTTGAAAAAATAGTTTTATGTTAGAGAAAAGTAAGAAGAATTTTGTGCGGAGAGGAATTTTGCGCCGCAAAACATTTTTGTGCGAATTACGCATCATTATATTACTTTTGTGCTGGACAAATTGAACACAGTGTTAAATTCTTTTGTGTATAGTGTTGATAATGTTGAAGAGGAGGGAACGGAACTGAAGTCTCCTGCTCGACTGAAGCAGCCTCTACTCCGGAGGGAAGTAGAGGGAGAGGAAGGAGTCGGATGAGTTGTCCTCTGGCAAAAAGAGGCAAGAGCTTCAGGTCAGAGTCACTCTCCAGTGATGCACAGCTACCTGGAAGAGTGATAAGGACCCAAACAACTTGCCTCAACCTGTCTACCGAATTTCTTTCTAAAAAGAAAGCCAGATGTGGAGCCGCCATTTTCAGTATGTGTGGACAGTCCATCTCCATCTGAACTGTTCAAGATTTACTTTGACCATGCTGCTATCAAAACACTGTGTGCCAACACAAACAAAAATGCAGCTAAAAATATTGCTGCAGGCAAAAAATTCAAGTGGACTGAGCTCACAGAGGCTGAAATGTACCATTACACTGGCCTAACACTCTACATGGGGGTTCTAAAGCTGCCTACAATGAGAGATTTTTGGCATGTGAATTCGATTTTTCATGTGGAATATCTTTCTGAGGTCATGTCCAGACACCGGTTCCTCACCATCACTTGGAATGTTCATATAAGTGATCCTCATATGAAGATGCTCTCAATGACAGAAAAACAGGCACTGGTGATTATGACTGCCTGCACAGAGTACGTTCCCCGTATGACGTTTGCGTGTAGCCTGAAAAGCTGTATACTACCCACAGCAAAACCACGACGAGCTCATGGTCTATAACAAAGCCAGAGTTTTCCTGAAGCAATACATAAAAATCAAGCGAACAAAGCGGAGGATAACACTTTTTGTGCTGTCTGACAACACAGGCTACACAGTGGACTAACATTTATACAGGGGGGTCAACTGTGGTAACTGGGAAGGGGCTGTCATTTGCTGGGATGGCACTTATAAACAAAAACTACCTGGGAATGGGATATCACATTTATTGTAATAACTTTTATACCAGTCCAGCACTTTTTCACCACCTTCATGACCTGGGGGTTGGAGCATATGGCACATTTCAGGACTGAAGAGTTGGAGTACCAAAAACCAAAGTTAACGCCCTGACAAAAAAATCTCCGGGGACACTATGAAAAAGATCTGCAAGGTTGAAGGACGACACAGAGCAGTTGAGGTGCCATAGCCATCAGCTGTAAAGGACTACAACCTCATGGGAGGAGTTGACCTGTCAGATTTTTTTGTTGATGAAGTACTAAAATGCTTGTGTGCAAACACAAACAAAAATGCTGCAAAAAATAACGAAAAGGGTAAAAAAATTTACTGGAATGAAATAACACCAGAAGAGCTACAAAAGTACCTGGGCTTGTTTACTTTACACTTTACAGTCTGCAATTTTCCAGAAATGTCAAACTTTTGGAGAAGAAACACAATTTTTCATGTTCCTTTTCCTGCCACTGTAATGTCCAGAGACCGTTTTATGGCCATCACTTCTAATCTTGGTATCAGTGATCCAGAAGAAGATGCGGCCAATGACAGAAAAAGGGCACAGAGGACTATGACATACTCCACCGAGTCAGGCCTCTCCTTGAGATGATGAGAAATCGTTGCATAAGTAATTACCACTCAGAGCAGCATATTTCAGTTGATGAGAGGATGGTTTCTTCAAAGCCAATATTAGCCATCAAGCAATGCATGAAGGCCAAACCCACCAAGTGGGGACTAAAAAATTTTGTTGTTGCTGATGTCAATGGCTACACAATAGACTTCAAGCTGTATACAGGGAAATCAAAGTTTTCATTAGGGAAAGGACCCTCTTTTGATGTGGTTACATCACTGGTGGACAAAGACGATCTGGAATCGGATTAAATTTTTTACTGTGATAACTTCTACACCAGCCCAGCTCTCTTTCAACACTTGAATAACCAGGGATTTGGGACTTGTGGTACATACAGGCAGGGCAGGCTGGGTGTTCAATCCACTCAGGAAAATGCTCTACATAAAAGATCACCAAGAGGCCCCATTTGGTGGATCAGGGATGGTGACCTTTTATTTGTAAAGTGGATGGACGGTCGAGAAGTCTCTGTCAGTACTACCGTCCACCCTGTGTCCAGTAGGGACATAGCGTTACGCTGGCAGAGAAAGGAAGATGGTCATTTTGAGAGGGTTTCTGTCCCTAGACCGACAGCTGTGACTGAGTACAATAAATACATGGGAGGAGTGGACACATCAGACCAGATGCTGGGAACAAATTTAGACCATCGCAAAACTAGAAGATGGGACAGCTTTGCAGCATCTTCTGGACGTTGCAGTTACAAACAGCTTCATCATTCACAAAGAGTTGTGCATCAGCAAGCAACAGAAGCACAAGACTCGCCAGGCCTTCCAGGAGGAGCTCGCTGCACATCTCCTAGGTGTTTGCTTGGATACCGAGTCCCCAAGTCAAGGACACTTTCCTGTCCCTACAAGCACTGTGGATATGGGAAAGAGGCAGAGGGCAAGCATAGGAAGGAAGCAGTGCACTGTCTGTAAGAGAAGCACTCCTTGGAAATGCCAACAGTGCAATGTAGGCCTTTGCCTGCAGCTTGAGAGGAACTGTTTTTTCGAGTTCCACCAGGGACCAAAAATACCTGGACTTGCATAGAAAACAGAGACCCCCAGAAGCAAAGTATAGTCCCAAAGTTCATATATTTGTTGTTGTTTAGTATTTTATAGTTCAAAGTTTAAATTGCAAATTCTGAATATTTTATTTGTGTACACTTTGAGTTCTTATTCAATAAAAATCTGTAAGATTGAATTTAAATTTATTTTTTGTGTTTTCCCGTTATTATTCCCTTGTTACACATCTATAGCATACAGTAAAACAAAAAACAAACAAACTACCAAATGTTGAAAGAAGTAGTAGTCCTGAAAAAAAGGGACAAAGGCACACACTTACAGCAGATTTTATGAGATTTTTACAGCTAAAATAACAAAATAATTCCAGGCAGCCTGTTTAATATAATAGGGTTTAAAGGGCTAACTTTGTGATGTAAGTTGAGCAAGCAGGCATGCTTTTGCTTATTTCATCCACATATATATTTGTGTCATCCAGCAGTTCAGCTGTAGCCTTAGAATCAGGGTCTTCATTAACCGGAGACAGTGTGTCCGCTGTGAGGAGTGCTTTGCCTGGAGTGTGTGAGATAGTATAACTGTACCTCATAAGCCTAAGTCGGAACCACTGGATTCTGGGCGGAAGCTCAGTTAGTGCTTGTTGCTCCCCGTCTGACACCATGTTTTGAGGCTTAAGGATTAAAGCAACAGTTTGTAGAGCAACTCAAACTCGTACTTTATTGTCAAAAGGCTCCCCGAACCATTTTTCTCCTTAGCAAGCTGCCGGTCTATCCGATGTTCACGCCTTGTTAAACCTTTCACAATAAAACAGGTTACACTAAAACAGATAGTTGGCTGACAGTTGGTTGTTACACTCTGGAAATGGAATGAAGGTGAGTGTTATTAACCCTCTGGGACATGCTGCACCTCAAAATCACGTGACCGATTTAAGCTGACAGCAACTAGATGTCTTGGCCATTTACCGAATATATCTGTAGATGATGTTCATCGACTTGGCGATATTTTCCCCCCGCGCCTCAGAGCAAAACAGAGAAAGGATTCAAAGAAAGGATTTCTCAGTATTTGTGTACAGTGGTCCCTTGTTTGTCGCGGGTGTTAAGTTCTAAAAATAAGCCGCGATAGGTGAAATCGCGTAAAGGCTGTAAAACTGTAAAACCCCTCACTACATACTTTTTTCATACAGACATGAACATTTTCACACTTTTCTCTCTTGTTTAAACACCCTCAAAGTTCAAACCTTTGTAGAAAAATAAGTCCAGTATTACAGAATGAAACCAAAGATCAAACCCTGTTTTCAGGTCCAGAACACGGGAATAGAGCAGCTGCGAGAGAATTCAACATCAATGAATCATTAATGAATCAATGAATCAGAAGTCCAACTTTTTGAGCGATGGTTATCTTCCTCTGCCTTTTGGGTGCTACCGCAGATGCCTTTGATGGTGCAAAACGTTTCGTCGACATTGTTTTTGTTGGGAAGAAAAGTACAGCACTTCAGAGTCACACTGCTAGCAATCGATTTAGCGATTCTGTACGGCACAGGAGAGATGGCACGGAGGAGATCAACAATGGTCTACAGCCGATCAGGACGCACAACACAATGCGGTGTAAAAAAAAAAAAAAAAAAGCATGCAAAATTGCACTAAAAAAACCCGCGAAAGGGACCACTGTAATTTTGAAGATAAGTCACAACATACCCTTCGTAAATACTAATATATAGACGCCCTTACTAGCAATCGTTCATTTAATTTTTCTGTGGCTTTTTTCACGGTTTGTTGGCATGATGTATTGGTGTGTACTTGACTAGCTGATATCGACTTTACGGGGAAACATCTGGCTTTGACTATTGTTCACCTGTAGTTTGAATGCTGAACATTTGCCTGTTTAAATGATAAGAACTGTCACTATACAGAGATGTGCTTCTGATTGTGGACGATGTGTATTCTGATTTTGTAATGCAGTTCTGCTTGTGTTGAGTGATGTAAACAACCAATTGGTCTACACTCTTCAAACGTCAAAATCAGTGTTGCCAACTTAGCAACTTTGTCGCTATATTTAGCGAGTTTTCAGACCCCCTTAGCGACTTTTTTCTAAAAAGCAACTAGCAACAAATCTGGCGACTTTTTCTGGTGTTATTGGAGAGTTATTTATGACGACTTTTTGACGTGAAAACGCGTATCGCTCTTACTCTCAACAAGCAGCGGTGCTGCCGTGGGCACCTCACCCGTTCCAAAGTGCTCACAGGCGGAGGATAGTCCTCCCCCAGCTGCTATCAGGGCAGGAGACGTTCACACCTATGCGTCCAATGAGCGAAGCCGCTGCTCCCGCACTGACTGTAACGCAGTCAGTTCTTCTTTTACTGTTATGCTGTTTTGTGAATCACTAGGTTTAAAACTACTAATAAACACACACACACATATACACAAAGTAACTCCACCAGAGTGCCAATTTCGGGTCACTTTTGCCAGTCCAAGCCCAGATAAAGGATCAGGGTTGGAATTGTGACATTAAAAAACAATAATTGCTAAAATAAATTTAATTCGTAGTTCTAAATAAATTCTAAATGCATTTAGGACGTTTTTTACTCACTTTATGTCTCTTCCACTATGTTATTTCTCTTTCCAGCAACGTAGGTTACAATTACATTAGCATGACCAATTATGCAAATTAGGCAATGATGTCATTTAGCGACTTTTAGGACAGCCAATAGCGATTTTCCTTACTGAGGAGTTGGCAACACTGGTCAAAATTGATCATTTGTGTGTTCCCACCTTCTGCTCTTTGTAATTTAACACAATCTTTCCGTTTTCGTGTTTTGGACATGATTTTTGGGTCCATCTTCGCAGTAGCGATTGACCGCAAAATAAAGCTACCGAAAATATACAACTCTGCATCCGGTCTTAAAGCAGGAAGTTAGCATTTTCTCGTGCACACAGTCTATTAAAATTTTTGGTTTTTTTAAAAATGGCAACACGTGGGATTTGGTTGTTTGGAAAGAGGGGATAGTTTTGTGAGTGATGGCAGCTAGACAGAGCAAGCGAGTGAGAGAGAGAGAGAGAGCCTTTTGAGATGTGAGAGATTTGTGATGTTTAGTGTGGAGTGTATAGTTAGTGTGTTGTGTAGACGTTGTTTTGTTTTGTATGCCAGTGAGGGTACTAATGAATGTCACAAAGGCACAAAAACACTGTCTTGAGGTGGAAAACCGGACGAGTGATGCGCTTGCTGCTGTCAGACCTGCAGGTTTTATCGCTGTGGTGGTCTCCTCTGTCTTGTGGTGGACAAAGATTTTTTTTACTGTAACAAATAATTTGTGGGACATCTTTTTGTGACACCCGATTTGTTCTGTCATTTTAGTTTCAGTAGTAATTTGAAATGGTTGTACGAAAAAAATAAACAAACACCAGATGCATTGGCTGCATTTTTAAATAAATAGTTGTATACAACTTTAGCTGTTACAAAATTTATGCACAAGTTTTCAAAATTTACAATTTATATTTCCATTTCAATTCATGAAAATAATTAACATGTTTGTGGTTTTTACAGTAAAAAATATATAACTACTACTAGGATTTTCTGTTTTTTTTTGTGGGATTTAAGATCAGTTGTGTTAATACAGTATGTCAATGAAAAAATGTGAAGTTGAGCTAAAAAGAATGATACCAAGCAAGGCGAGGAAAAAAACAAAACAAACATAAATAAAACAATTTAAAGATGAAATACAAAGGTAAAATCAAAAGTAGTGAAAAATGGCCAATTATATTTTGAATGACAGAGGGTTAACCCAACAAATCCTGAAAATTTAGGTTTCAGCTTTTGTTCATGACTCCAGATTTTTGATGTGTTGTGTAAATTTAAGCAAGTAACAATTACATTTTTTTTCTAACAAAAAAAGAGTGGAAGTTAAGTTAGACTTGTGTTTGTAAATGACCCACCGTGTAGCTTTCTGGATGTTTTATACTTATTGGGCTACATATTTATTTATTTATTATACATGCTATACAGTACATAAAATCAAATTTCACAAGTTTTATATAACTGAAATATTTGGGAAAGTTGGGGAAGAAAAGCATGCACCTGCTGACCTTGAGAAAATATCCAAAAAAAAGGAAGGCCTTTAAGATCTCGTCACCAGGAAGCTGACAACTAGGGGTGGGTTTTGATTATCGATTTATCGAGTAAAATCGATTCTGGTCTGGATAACGTGATATTGATTCATTGAAATCCTGAATTGATTTTTTAATATTAATTTATTTTGCCCGAAACGCCAGAATCTCAGGTTAAACCTCACAAAATAACTACAACCACCAAACAGCTAAAACAGTAAATGAGAGCAGGTACACGGATTCTGCACAAAGCTGTAAACACAAAACGCGGACCCAATGCATCTGAATGAGTGAGATGTCGCCTTTCTCACCCGACAGCACGTACAGGGACACGCCTTCGGGGCTGAAAGCCAACAGCTCACTGATTTTGAAGCGTCGACAGGTCCATGCTTTGTGTTTACGTCTTTTTTGCGCTAGATTCTGAAGCTGCTGGTTTTATCTCTCTCCAAACAATATTGACTGAACCAGCAGCAAAAAATGATCCAAACTGCACTTATCATAAACATTGTCACGAATTTCCTCTTACTTTTGCTGTTTTGCTTCCACCACGATAAAAATCACACTTCATGTAGAGCACGCTCTCTCTCTCTAAATCGATAATAAAAACCCACCCCTACTTATTACCCACCAGTCTATGGTGTCGGCAGCTGTTTTTTGTTGTTGTTTTTTCTTACTTCCGACAAGAAAGCCTCATTTCCGCTGTTCAATACTGAACAAATTAAAACTTTTTAAAATTATGCAAAACTGCAAAATGCTTTGCGGTGTTTCTAATCAAACCTCTGTAACTTTGCTCTGCTTCACTTCGTTTTTGACTGCACAATATTTTTAAGGTCATCTGCTATAAAAACCCAGTCCAGGAAAACTGCCTTCATGTTTTTTTGTGTTTTTTATCCTCAGTTACTTTGACACAAAGGAATCTGCTGTAATGCTTACACCTTTGATAAAGTCTCACAAGTGCCAGGTTTCTTTTTATAGATATAAAAATATAGATATGTATTGATAAGTGATCAGAATTATAATATTTCTGACTGTCTGAGCCGAAATTTCCTCGAATTGAATTGAATCATGGATTGAATCAATTCAGGACCTTGTGAATCGGAATCGAATCGATTCTAGAAATCAGTGACAATACCCAGCCCTACTGAGAACCAACACAACCCACGGTATCTAAAAGCAGAATGTAAAAATGTACCAGTTTTATATGGCTACATTGGCAAACACAGTATTGTTGTTTTGGATGAGGATATGAGGATTCAGGATAATTTCATGCAACGCCACAAGAACCACCGCTCAAAAATCCTGATCGCCAAGTGAAAAGATTCTATTTGTAATTTTGGCAACACAACACCGAAAACCAACGCCTTTGTGACGAAGTAGAAATAATCCTGTTTGAGAAGGTCAAGTGGAACAATTAAATGTATTATTAAAGATTTAAAATTGGAAATCATAGAAATGGATCATCCTCATCATTTTGAATTTGTAACTTAAACTTCTGTGCAGCAAGTCACATTTGGAGTATTGTAGAACCACAGAAAGTGTCTACAAAATATACAGTTCTGGTAGAAGACTTGGGCTACGTCCACACGTACACGGGTATTTTTGAAAACGCAGCTTTTTCTATGCATTTGGGCCTTTCGTCCACACGTAAACAGTATTTTCCATCACTGAAAACTGAGGTTTTTAAAAGCTCCTGCCAGGGTGTTGATTTTTGAAAACGGAGATTTAGTCACGCAATGTCAAAGGCGTGCGCCTTTTTTTGACGTCACGCATTCTGCAGCGTTATTCATTCAACACAGATGCTCTCATGACCCAAATCTGTGACGTGGTCGTCAGTTTTGAATAACTTTGTTTTTTTAAATTAAATTTATGTATGCTTATTGCGTTTTGTTCATTTCTAAGTTGTGAGTCCACACAAAAGCCAAAATACTGTCTTTGATTATTAACATTTGAAATGATGAAGGCACTTGACAAGTAACGCAAAATTAGCTGCCTTTTCAGAAAAACAAAAAAACTTTTAGAAGTACAGTGGTCCCTGGCTATAACGCGGTTCACCCTTCGCAGCCTCGCTGTTTCATGGATTTTTTTTGGGTGCATGCTCCCCCTCCCCCCCCCCTTACAGCGCATTTTGTTCTGCTCCTGATTGGCTGTAGACCAATTGTCAATCAATCTCGTGCCATGTCTCCTGTACAGTACAGAATGCGTTCAGTCTTGTCAAATTTACATAAATCTTCGATTACTAGCAGTGTGACTCTGAAGTGCTGTACTGTATGTTTGTATGTTTTCTCCCCAACAAACACAACAAGGTCGACGAAACATTTTGCACCGTGAAAGGCAACCGTGGTAAACGAGTGACCGCTGTTTTAATTATATTAGCCATCAGCCATGTAATGTGTAGCTGGGTTGAAAAACAAATTAGTAGTAAGAAAACCAAACAAACCGCAAAATATACAACACATATATGAGAGGTACTTAAAGTATTTTAAGCATCCAGACTTCATTAAACACGGGTGAACATTCGCACAAAAAAAGAAAAAAAAAAGATAGACATTAAAGAAACAAAATCCAGGTTTCTCGTGTGCAAAACATGAGCCATTGAAGCATGGCTCATGGCAAACCACAAAATGTCCAGTACTCTCACCAAAGCCTGCTAGGAAAAAGCAATGTAGCAGAATACCAGTGGAAAACTTGGAACTCCATGAAAAAAGAGCAGTTAGAAATACAGGTGCGATGTAAAAGACAGGTAGTGTGGGAACAAATAAATGTGATGGTCCGTGGGAGTGTCTGGGGTTTTTCCACCTGTATCTGCCAGCCTCTTGTCCACCCCTTAGGGGTGGAGCTTCCTGCGTCTCACCTGGGCCTCATCCACAAGCAATAAGCAGGAGGGCTTCTTAAACTAGGCTAACCTGCTCCCAATGGTAACGAGGCAGCTCCTTTTTTGGGAATTGGTTTACCTTTTTCCCCCTACCTTGTTACATTTGGACTACTATTGTACCAAAGATGGCAACTACAAAAATACAGCTCTGGGAGAAAACTTGGAATGCCCTGAATGACAGCAACTGGAAGAAGCTCATGCCATGAGTGGCGGCTGTGTAGTCTGTAGCTGGGTTGAAGTAAAAAAACAAAACAACAACAACCCCCCCCCTCAAAAAACAAAACAAAACAAAACAAAAAAAACCAAACATAAAACCAAGTGTCCATGCTTCATTAAACAAAAAAAAGATAAAGAAGTTAGAAATAGAGCAGGGCGATATGACCAAAAATATTTATCACGATATACATTTGAAAATTTGCGATAACAATATAACTGACGATATAATTGACACTAGACAAAATACTTTACAACTCCACAACTTTATTAGTGAAAAAAAAAAACTATCAATGTATTTTCACTTAAACAAGCAGCTGTTTTTTACGTGCATTAAAGTTATATAAAAATTTAACAGTGCAAATGCAAATTCCTTGCTGACAGTTTAACCAAAGGCATTTCCAGTGGAAATTGGCTGACATATCCTCAGCATAACCATGTGTAATATCCACAAAACTTATAAAGAGGTTATACACACACATTATGGTAATTAGGGATGGGTATCGGTATCCGGTGCCATTGTGGAACCGGTTCTGACATAAACGGTAGTAACCAGGCCGAAAAGCAGCGCACATTTCGGTGCTTTTTTTTCCCTGAGATGTCATACACTTTGAAATCTAGCCAATCACTTTACCTTTCCAAGGATAGTAGGCGGGCCCACTTTTTTTTAGAGCAGAGCTAAAATGCCCAAGGCGAAGCGCTCGAGAGTGTGGCTGTACTTCACAGCAAAAGATATAAACTCAGCAGCCTGCAACAAATGCTTAGAGGTAATAATGTGCTAATGATAGTGATGGGATTTCCGGCTCTTTTTAGAGAACCAGCTCTTTCGGTTGTTCAGGTTGTTTTGTTGCTTTAATTAATTTATTATTAACAATAATATAAAATTATGCACAAAAGGAATTACTAACGTAAAAAAAAAGTGGTTTTATTTATATATGTTTATATATAAATATATGCGGTGGCCCCTAGAGACAAAACACGTACAAACTCCAAAACACATTTCTAGCATGAACTGAACTTCCAAAACAGAGCTACCCAGATCACTTAAATTACACAATTGAAAGCATGTGTGTATTGTTTGTGTATTTATACACAGGCACTCATATATATTCAAATAATTTAAAAAAAAAGTTCATTTACCTGTTACTATCACACACCAAATCCGGTCGTTGGTACTTGCTGGGTTGTGTAGCCACTAGGTAACAAAAGCTCAACACTGTGCCCAGCATCCTGGAGAACTTCTGTTGTCTTTTGTACGTGTTTTGAGTTTTTACGTGTTTTGGAGTTTTTACGTGTTTTGGAGTTTGTACGTGTTTTGGAGTTTGTACGTGCTTCAGGGTTTGTATGTACGTGATTTGAAGTTTGTATGTGCTTTGTCTCGAGGGGCCACCGTAAATATACTTTTATTTATTCACTCCACATAAAATGTAATAAATAAATCATAATACAAAAATCAACTATTCCCATTTCAACTTTTCACTATTTAAATTTTCAGCTTTTTCCTTTTACAAATTTAAAGTGAAACAACACAAAACACTGCAAACCACAACACAATTCAATATAAATTAAAATATGAAAACAAAAAGAAGATGCATATTCTCTGTCATATGGACCTGCATGAATAAACTTTCTGAATCCTTTATCATCTGCAACTGAAAATAGTTGTGGATGATTACTATACCTTTCTAATGTGACGTTGTTGTCCCTGGCTCTCTTTCTCTCTCTCTCCCTCTGGCTCTGTTCCAGTGTTGCCAACTCCTCAGTAAGGAAAATCGCTATTGGCTGTCCTAAAAGTCGCTAGAAGTCGCTAAATGACGTCATCACCTAATTTGCATAATTGGTCATGCTAATGTAATTGTAATCTATATTGTTGGAGAGAGAAATAACATCGTGGAAGAGACATAAAGTGAGTAAAAAACGTCCTAAATGCATTTAGAATTTATTTAGAACTACAAATTAAATTTATTTTAGCAATTATTGTTTTTTAAAAAACAATAATTGCTAAAATAAATATAAATGTCATAAATGTCACAATTCCAACCCTGCTCCTTTACCCGGGCTTGGACCGGCAAAAGTGACCCGAAATAGGCACTCTGGTGGAGTTACTTTGTGTGTGTGTGTGTTTATAAGTAGTTTTAAACCTTGTGATCCACAAAACAGCATAACAGTAAAAGAGTAAAAGAAGAACTGACTGTGTTACAGCACTCCCTGCTTGTTGAGAGTAAAAGCGATATGCGCTTTCACGTCTTTTTTTTTGCGACTTTTTTAAGAAAAAAAGTCGCTAGGGGGTCTGAAAACTCGCTAAATATAGCAACAAAGTCGCCAAGTTGGCAACACTGCTCTGTTCCTGTGCTACTGAGTGTAACTACCGCCCCTCCCCCCTCTGCCCAGCGTAAAGCACAAGGCTCGCGTGCTGAGTGAAGCAGAAAAAAGTGCGAGAGAGGCTGAGAGAAAGAAAAAAAACCCACGTGACGGCTCGCGATAAGGAGGCGGCTTGCGTCGTTCACGTCAAAGACCGGGCTCTAAGAGCCATTTCGTTCGCGAACAACCCATCACTAGCAAATGAGGTAACACCTCAAATCTAATGAAACACCTGGGACGCATAACGTTTTTTTAAAAGCCGAGAAATGCACTATAAAAGAGTGAATTGTTTTTGATGTAAAAGACCTGATTTTTATGGTGGTATTGCATTTTTCATTTAGAGTTATGGACAATGTAATTGTGTGGCATTGCCACAAGGGGGAGATAGTGGTGAGTGCGATAGGCCGTTGCAATGCTTCTCTGCCTCAGACAAGGAAGAGCCTGCAGACCGAAGGCAACTCATGTCTCCTGTCTCTGCTTTTCTGTTAAAAAAAAACAGGTTAGTAGTTCAAGTTTGCTCACTGCAATGCACATATAAAGGCAAGAAACCTTTTTCTGTCTTAGGCAATGTCCACACGTACCCGGGTATTTTTGAAAACGCATATTTTTCTATGCGTTTGCACCTTTTGTCCACACGTAAACGGCGTTTTCGGTCACTGAAAACTGAGATTTTTAAAAACTCCGGCCAGGGTGGATATTTTTGAAAACTCAGTTTTTGCATTTACATGTGGACGAGAAAAACGGAGAAAACACAGAAAATGCAGCGTCAAAGGTGTGTGCCTTTTTTGACATCACTCTGTGCGCCATGTTATTGTTTCGGTGAAATTAATTTCTACAATACTATTACTGTTAATTGTACTCTGCAGTGTTTAAATGCTTACATATACACACACAGTTACTATCCCTCCACACATACGACTCGGTTCTGCTTCTATGCCCCAGCTTTGTTTATTTTCCCACAGAGGCTTCTAGACTTCTGATTGGCCAACATTTCTGCACGGTTAGGAATATATCGCCACCTGTTGCTTTGCCATGTTCCTAGCAGCGTTTTCCTTCATTTCTGCCTTTACGTGCGGACGGGATTCTTTTTTAAAACGAAAACGAAAAATCTCCGTTTTCAAAAATACCTGTGTACGTGTGGACGTAGCCTTAGTTTAAAGACCGCGAATGTTGTGAGAGAGTGTGTTTTCACCGATTGAGAGAAGGCTAACTATACCGTTATTTGTAATGGAAGCCGCCATTCCACTTGTAGCCTAAATAGGTAGCTGGTCTTATTACCTGTTTTATTTTGTGACAAATGCAGCTCTTAGATACGAGGCCCGCAGGGGACATGGGAGGAAAAAAAAATTAAGACGGACTTTTGCGAGATCTCGCAAAACAAACTCGGGATCTCGCAAAAGTTTTGCGAGATCTCGCAAAAGTTTTAGCCGCTTTCTTCGGAGGCCGCCGGCTCAAAGCCGACCGGGAGGTCGAGGAACGATGTGCCGGGAAAGCGGTGTTCCTCCCGGCTGTAGTAGGTCTCGACCTCCCGTTAGCTTCGAGCTAGTGGGTGTCAGATCTCCGAAAACGTTGGAGCACTTTTGCAAATATGTGATGTCTTGTAAACCGAGCAGGTATCTGACGTTTACACAACTACATTCACGCCTCAAAATATCTTAAAAGTGTATTTTGTGACCCAGAAAGAGTAATATTACAACTAAGTAGCTGCCGCCATTGTTGGAATTCAACTTTTGCGAGATCTGGCAAAAGTATTGCGAGATCCCGAGTTAGTTTTGCGAGATCTCGCAAAACTTTTGCGAGATCTCACAAAAGTCCGTCTTAACTTTTTTTTTCTCCCATGTCCCCTGCGGGGCGCTGTACTTGGACAATTCTTTTATCCTGACATTATTGGAAGTTACAGTTAATTAGGACCTACCCAGTTCTTATGTGTCAAATGTAAATAGTCTGATGTATACTATTTGTGGATGATTGTAAACTGTTTGTGAGCAATGGTAGAATATTTTTGTTTATTGGTTACAAATGTAATATATTGTTTGAATCTGTTAAAGTATAAAGAAAGTATAATGGCGACATAAGCAGGTTAATTGCCGTGTTAATGGAGCTGCACAGAAATGTTTTTGATGCTGAACAGTAGTGATGTGTCGTTCGCGAACGAAACGGCTCTTAGAGCCGACTCTTTGAAGTGAACGACGCGAGCCGGCTCCTTATTGGGAGCCGTGAGGGTTTTTTTTTGTTTGTTTGTTTGTTTTTTCTCTTTTTTTCTTTCTCTCACCCTCTCTCTCGCCCTTTTTTCTGCTAAACTCTGCACGTGTGGCCTGTACTTTGCGCTGGGAAGAGGGGGAGGGGCGTTAGTTACACTCGCAGTAGCACAGGAACAGAACCCGAGAGAAAGAGAGCGAGGGACAACAACGTCACATTAGAAAGGTATAGTAATCATCCACTTTTCAGTTGCAAATGATAAAGGATTCAGAAATCATGCAGGCCCATATGACAGAGAATGTGCATCTTATTTTTGTTTTAATATTTTAATATATATTTAATTGTGTTGTGGTTTGCAGTGTTTTGTGTTGTTTCACGTTAAATTTGTTTAAAAGGAAAAAGCTGAAAATTTAAATAGTTAAAAGTTTAAAATGTAAATAGTTGTTTATTTATTTATTACATTTTATGTGGAGTGAATAAATAAAGTATATTTATGGTGGCCCTTAGAGACAAAGCACGTACAAACTCCAAAACACAAAAATTCCAAAACACGCACAAACCCCGAAGCACGTACAAACTCAGAATCACGTACAAAAGACAACAGAAGTGTTCCAGAATGCTAGGCGCAGTGCTGAGCTTTTGTTACCTAGTGGCTACACAAGCCAGGAAGTATCAACAACCGGATTTGGTGTGTGGTAGTAACAGGTAAATGAACTTTTTTTTTTAATTATTTGAATAAATATGAGTGCTTGTCTATAAATACACAAACAATACACACATGCTTTCAATTGTGTAATTTAAGTGATCTGGGTAGCTCTGTTTTGGAAGTTCAGTTAACGCTAGAAATGTGTTTTGGAGTTTGTACGTGCTTTGTCTCTAGGGGCCATATATAAACATATGTAAATAAAACCACTTTTTTTACATTAGTAATTCCTTTTCTGCATAATTTTATATTATTGTTAATGATAAATTAATTAAAGCAACAAAACAACCTAAAGAGCCGGCTCTTTTTAGTGAGCCGAGCCGAAAGAGCCGGATCTCTAAAAAGAGCCAGAAATCCCATCACTACTGAACAGCAGTAGAATTGGTTACAGATTTATTGTAAATAAGGACACTCATATACAATGATTATTTTATAAGTTTATTCTTGCGAGAAAGCAAGGTAACCAAAAGGGTTTGAGCTATGGACCTAATTGAATGTGTTGGTGTTGTTAAAAGAGAAATGTGTGTGTCTAAATGAAAGTAACTGTTTAATTCTGTTAATAAATCAGACGAGGAAGAGCCTGCAGACCGAAAGCAACTCATGTCTTCTGTCTCTGCTTTTCTGTTAAAAAAAAAAAAAAACTGTTTAAAAACAGACCCCATCGAAGGCCTGTAACACCCAACATTATACTGGTATTACCGTGAACGGTATGATATGGCCCAGCCCTAGTTAGAAATTAAAAAAAAAAAACTCAAGGTTTGTCACTCGCAAAACCTGGCTATTGAAGCCACAATTAAAACACGGCTCATGCCAAAAAGATGTGAAAACTCAAAGAGTTTCTGCAAGTTCTTTTTCTTTCTTTTTTTTTGTACAGTTACTGGTTTTATTTTGTTGTATTTACAATTCCATGTACAATTCCAACCCTCCTCCTTTATCCAGGCTTGGGACCGGCAAAAGTGACCCAAAAAAAAGCCTTGATGGCGGTCTGTACCTCTCCAAGCACTGACTTCAGAAAAGTCATGTACAAGATATTTTGAGGATCATTGTACATGGAGTATAAAACTTCAGCCATGTAGCAGTGTTCACTGGACTTGGTGACTGCAAAATGCAGCCTGAGCTCATCCCACAGGTTCAATGGAGAGCCAACATGTGGCACGTACCTTGGTATCTGTAAAGGTTTCTCCCCACAGTTGATGGTCTCATAAATGGCCTTGTAGGCCTCCCTGCGCTTTGGAGACACTGAAAACCAGTTGTAAGTCTCTCATACCAAGTACTCTACACTATGGGGGATGGTGTCATTCATAGCATGACTTATAGCAAGCTGCATAGAGTGGCATACACAGCGAATAAGAACAAGATCCCGCGGGCACACCACTGCAGCTCCCTCTGGCTTCTGCTCCGTGGCTGCTGGGTGACCCCTCATCTGGGGCTCTTGATGGTGGTCTGTAAAAGGAAGAAGAAGAAGAAAAAGATCTTTGAGGTCATACTCCTCCTTCAGCACTTTATGGACCCCATTGTTAATCCCTGTCATCACAGATGCATTGTCAGTCCCTATTCCTAAGAATTAGTCTTTTTTAAGACAACAATTCTCAAGGAAAGCCACAACAACACGAGCTCTAGATCTGGCATCTCCTCACTCCAAAAACACTTCTATCTGTGGACTCATTGAGGAGGAGGCTGAAACGCTGATCACCCACATCTGCAAACAACTTTTTCAGAAAGTATGGTGCCAGAACTCCATTAATCATTTCTGTGCACGTTGTCCTGTGCATTTTGAAATGGATAGCAGCAGTGGAGTCTGAGAAAGCAGCTCTCCAATATGATCAAGTGCCAGCATAGAACAATGTTCAGCGAAAGCTGATGCCATTGTGGCTTCGGCCATTTTTGCAGAGTCTGGTTATTTTTAGTTTAGTTTTTTCAGTTTGGCATAGAAATCAGCCCTGCAATACAGGCACTATGCATGTGAATCATCTCCAATAAACGGCTTCAACCAGCCCTTAAATTCAGGGCTTGATTCCCACTCTTTGCTGTATTTTTGACTGTATAGTTTAGATGAGCGCACTAGCTAGCTAGATGTTTAGCTTATGTCACACAGAAGCGCACACACACACAGTGGACGAAGTGAGCAAGGGACTGTGTCATTGGAGTGATGTATTAGTGCACTGATTTAGTTTAGACAAAGAAAAATGTACATTTACTGCTGCTCCCTCCCTGACTGCAATGCAGGGCGCTCATGCGCGATTCATTTGCAGTTTGGAGAGGTGAACATCTCCTGCTCTGACAGCCGCTGGGGGGGCTGCTGTGTGAGGACCATCCACCGCCTGTGAGCGCTTTGGCACAGGCAAGGTGCCCACGGCAGCACCCACTGCGTGTTGAGAGTAAGAATGATATGTGGTTTCACGTCAAAAAGTTATCATAAGTCTCCAATAACACCAGAAAAAGTCACCAGATTTGTAGCTAGTCGCTTTTTAGAAAACAATTCGCTAAGAGGCGCTAAATATAGCAACAAAGTCGCTAAGTTGGCAACACTGGGCAGTAGATTGGTTTAAAGAATGCAGCGAATTAAATGATTGAACTAGAAAAAGGACATCAGTATGGAGACTGACTGAAACTGGTAGTGATTTAAAGATCAGAAAAACAGGCAGGCTTAGAATGCCATGAAAGACAACTAGAATAAAAAGAAAGAATTAATATGATTTCATGAAAAAAATCCAAGTTTTCTTGCTCAAAGCATAACCATTGAAGCTGCACTGAAAAAACACAGGGGGGGGCCTCTGGAAGTTAAAGCTTTGCAGTTTGAAGCCCTCCGTGCTGAGCAAAAATGCAAACCACAAAGTTTTTGGTGAGTGCTACCAAAAATTGCTAGACAATTAAAAAATATAAAAGGATATCAGAAAAAAAACAATTGAGAGGGAAAGGGAACCACCAAAGTTAAAGCTGTGCGTGGAGGACTTAGCACAATGTGCTAAAATAGGGGAGACATGAAGGATTTATTGAGGGTCAGCTGTGACGTCCAGCCTATAAAAAGTATTATCCTAGCCAACACACACGTGGGGCCCAAAAGGGGAGTAGCAGGGTGTAAACAGGACCCAACACAACTCTGTGGCTCTTTGTATGGCTTTTATGTTGTCACTCTCTACACACATGTACCAACCGGGGAAGACAGGTTCTACTTTAACAAGGGGGACCCTTCTAAATAGGAGGAGCAGTGGCGGAGACAAAAACAATAGGAAATATAAAATGGACGTTCATAAAATCTAATTTATTGCACACACAAAACCATAGTAAAATACCCTGGCCAGGGACAACAGTTATTAAAATAAAATAAAAGAGCCAAATAAAATATTAATATAGTCCGCTAAAACACTAAAAGTCCCAAGAATAGTCCATTAAAATTATGACGCACAAGCTCCACCACTCCTCTCCTCCACTTAAAAGTACTCCGAGCGCCTTTTAATCAATTGCTGGGAAAGACTCATCCCGCAAGGACAGAGCTCCGAACTCCGCCCGCCGTTGCCTTAGGCTGAAGTAAGTACCATGTCTCTCGTCTCCTGAACAAGGCGTCCTCTCACCCGATTATGTCTCCCTCTCCTCGGATCTCCTGTTTTATAAATTGGGGGGGGGGGGAAAGCATGTCCGACTATTAAAGATGACAGTATGGAGCACAAATGTCCGCCTTTATGTCAGTGAACAGAAGTGTATCAGCACATTTAATCCTTGGCATTTCATGCCTTTTTCTTAATATAAAAAAGTGCAATTTTCTAACAATAATAAGCATGTTTCAGTTTTTAATGTGTAAAGCTGAAACACTGTAAAATAACAGAAAAAGTTTCCTAGACTGCTCTACAATTACAAAGCAAAGTATCTTTTTGTGTAGACATACTGTTAAAAAAAAGATATCCTTGTACAGTTGGTAGTGAAAAAACAAATGAAAAAACAAACAAACAAACAAAAAAACAGGCACATTTGTATTTCTTAATTGTTATATCTGGATTGGAGTCTCTGCCAGGCTTATTCTTGCACCCAGGCCTTATATTTTGATGCCCCTTGTGTAGAGGGTGGTATCTTTCTTACCTGCTTATAGATTAAATAGTCATTAAACCCTAACAACAAACAATAATGCCTTTTTACCAGCTTTGCCCAAGATGCAAACTCTATACTGTGGCCTGATGCATTTTCTGTTTTAATTCATCAACTATTACAACGTGTTTAGACAGACTCAAAACAAAGTAAATTCCAAGGCATGTTGAGTTCAATGGATAGATGAAGACCTGACACAGTGCGTTGGCAACTTGGCAATCCTGTAAAATGTTTGTCACAATGAGAATTTTCCCCCACACTGTGAAACAGTTATTTCCCATGGAGCAAGAAACATGTCTGCCCATCATTTCTGAACCCCTTACAAGTTCCAAGACCTCTTGTTATTGGTCCAGCGTTATGAAGCTGTCTAAAAGGAGAGGGAACAGGCATATCTATTTTCTTTTTTCCCCTGAATACTTTGCTTCTCATAGACGCACTTGAGAATTTGTTCCACTTGTTTCTGAAGCCTCCGCACAATGTTCTTCAGTTTTCCCAGGAGGGTTTCAAATGGGAAACAGGAAATGCTGTCCAAAGGGCCAAATTGTTGTGCACCTTGAGCAAGGTGTCATAAAGACTGTATATTATAGCAAAAAAATTTAACACCATAAATCAAACCAAAATCTTTCGCAAACTGCTTCAAAACATTCTCTACATAATCACAGTTATCAATACACAAATCCAGAAGAATTCTTATAGATAGAGATAAAAGTATAAAGTGTATATAAATCTGGCTTGGTATACTTGGTATATTAAGTATAACAACTGGGCCTGTGTTAAGCAAAATGGTCTCAATTCAGTTGATTTCCACATGCTAATTTGACCGTTGTTTCCTTGCAAAACGTTTAGGCAAATATTATAATTTTCAGAGACTGTCTGCACTTTCAGGGACCTTTAAACCAAAGATAAATAAACTTGCGATTCCCCCCAGACACACAAGGTGCATATAGTCCAGCACAAAACCTGAGACTAACCCCACACCCAACTCATTCAGAGGTGACACCCCAACCTAGTGCTCTTTGTAGGCCATAGCACGGAAAGTCGAACTGCACTTTGATTACTCCAGGCAGTAACAAACAAAAAATAAACACCACACAGCCCTTGCCACGACTTACTAAACTGTCCAAGAGCAAAATTATATATACAGATGTTATACAGATATTATTACAGATATTAAAAACATATTATTGTAATAGTCTGACTATGCAATTTATAAGCAGCAGCTAGTTGAAGTCATAATCAAAACAGCAAACAACTCATGTTTCGAGAAACTGCAAACCCTCCTGGCCAATCATCACACAAGCTGTACATGCAGGAAGCAAAGACTGATCAAGGAGCAGGCACAAAATTCAGACAAATCCAAGACATAATGAAACTAATTAAAATAACAGTGTGCATGCACAAACCAGGCTTCAGTAAACACTTAAAGATCGCATATCACAAAACAAAACGGAAATACGAAAAATGAAAAGGGAAATAGATAAAAACGAAACGAAAAAACAGATTTCCAAAAGCACAAGGGAAGAGTTTCTGGGGAGACAATAACCCAACGGACCAGTTGCAGGAACCAAAACATGCTAGGTAAGTGTGTTTTAATCTTCTAATTTAATCATGATTCATATAATACTGCTGACGGATTTTTAGGCTAATAGTTAGGCTAACACACTTACCTCTTACAGATAGGTCCTCCACTTATTTTAATTGTCATTAGCCTCACTGAAAGGGAATAAAACTTTCATCTTTACATTGTGGGAAGATCCAAAAAAAGCATTCTTTCATAACTTTCTGGAGGCATGCAAACTTCATGGCTCCTCTCTTAATTAGCTTGCTGAGTGTGACAGCCAAAAACATGCCCTCTTAGCAACAACAGACGGAACAGAGGTTCCCATCTAATTGCACAATTAGCACAAAATACACATTTAAACATATAAATCTAATCAACAAAACATGAATTACTATTTATTTCTGTTATGGCTCAGAGGCCCATGAAGTGGAATGGACTCATGCGCAGAACCAAAGACTTTTCTAACTTAGATACTCAAGACAAAAACAAGATTAAACTTTGTGCAAAAGTGTGGTGTCTGTGAAGTGCTGGGCTTAGGCTAAGCATGAACTGTCAGGGCATTAAACTGCTGAGGGCTGGAGTGGGGCAGGTGGAAACTGTGGCAGACCAGGGTCACTGAAACGAAGGAGAGGATAATCAGAATGGTCCAAGGAGTTGTGAGAGTTTTATAGGCTGAGATGGCTTACTTGTTCGCAGGCGGGGATAAGCTGGAGGTGGAGGTGAGGCGAGGTCCGGGCAAGTAAGCTGGAGGTGGAGGTGAGGCGAGGTCCGGGCGAGTACTGAGTCCTTTACCGGTGCGGAGGGAGGCAGGCAGGTGTGAATGGCAGTTTGCCTAAAAGGGATTAAGCAGCAGCTGACCGGAATCCAGAAGCTTGGCTATGGCAGGGTTTGGATGATGAGTCCAGGTACCGACTAGGAGACAGGAAGAGGGAGGTAAGTAACGCACTGATCCAGAATGGATGTCAATACACTTTGGATCGTACGAATTTGTCTTTCCCAGGCTCCACCCATATGACTGGCAGAAGGAGGATTCATCACAAACTCGCAGCCTAGTTGTCTCAGACTTTCCTGATCCATTTCCTTTACTGCTTCCAGAAACTCACGTCTGACTCCAACAAAATTTGTGCCTTGATCTGATTGCAACTGACTTACATTTCCATGCAAAGCAATAAGAGAACGTAGTGAGTTCAGAAAAGCGTCGGTTGACATATCATCGAGTAGCTCTATGTGCACCGCACGAGAGCATAGGTAAATAAAAGCCCGTAACGTCTCGGTTCTTTTCTTCCTTCTTTAATGTAGAACGGGCCGAAACAATCCATCCCACAATACGTGAAGGGGGGAGTTGTCTCCATTCTCTCACTTGGTAGGTTTGCCATCTTTTGCTCTTCTGCTCGATGTCTGAATTTCCTGCACTTAAGTTGTACCACAGTTGTAGATAAAGGATGATACTGCTTGACTGCATCCTAGTATCCATATCCATTCGATCTCAGCTCATTTATCGTCATGCCCCATCCTTGATGTTTCACTTGCTGATACTAGTGATCAATCAGTAACTTAGCAATATGGCAAGTCTTTGGTAAGACGACTGGGTGCTTGACGTGTGGATGCAATGTTGAACGCTCTAATCTACCTCCCACTCTAAGAACATCCTTCTCATCCAGGGGGGGATTGAATCTATTTGTTCTATCCACATTTGTTCTGTTCGGTCTTCTTTGACCAACTGATTGGGTGTCACTTCCTTGACAATGATCTTGTGGCTACATCCTATAGCGTCCCCATAGTTAACACATGGATTAGTTCCTCCAACTATTGTCCAGCCAAGGTCTGTTCTTTTGGCAAAAGGCTCATTATCTTTTCCTGCCACAACTTCTCTGGGTACCAGCACTTGTGAACAATTGTAACCAATGAGCAGGCCTACTTCACCTTCAGCCAGGTGCTCTAGGTGTGGCCACGCTCATGCTGTTCTTTGTGTGGGAATATGACTCAAATTCGTAGCAATAAACTCTCTTGTGTATGTCACAGAAAGAGGAATTCTCCTTGAAGAATAGAAACCTCTGACCTGTAATCCAGACAGCCTTTGAATTGGTACTAAAGTATCTTTAACTGCGGGGGCTTTAACTGCACACATTTCTTCTCTGCATCCAGAGCATCTGCCTTCTCTTTCAAGATAAATGTCATGTCACTTTGGCTATCAAGAAGAGCATAGAGAAGAATCTCATGTTCAGGATTGCTTGTTGTGGATAACCAAACTTGAATGTTTGTAGATGTGAGATTACTTCTGTCACTTTGAATCACATGGTTTGATATCGCTTCACTTGGTGCTTCCTTGGGTTTGGTTTCTCTACTCTCTTTATTGTCTTCCATGTCTTTCATTTGTGGTTCCTTGTCACTTTCCTTTTCTTTCCTTTTCCTTGAGTTTTTGTCTCGTTCTTCATGCAAACATGTTGTGGTACTATGTTCCTGTTTGCATTCTCTTGGTTGTGACCTTGAGGTGGCTTGTGACATATAAAACGTCTCTGCATTTGCATTAAGTTGCGAATGTGCAAACTGATTCATCGGTTTAGATGTGGCATTTCTCCGTTTGCTCCTTTCATGCAAGTCTGATATTTCTTCATCTGAGTTTCCTTCTTCATTGTACACTTTCAGACGTGCTTTAGCACCATTCATTCTCTTTACTGTTTCTAGCCTTTCAAGCTCCCTTCGCTTTTGCTCTAATGCCTTCTGTTTCTCAGCATTCACTGCTTCAAGGATTTCAAGTGTCTTTCTTTCACTTTCCATTTCCTCCATAATCTTCAGAGTTGCTTCAGTAGCAGCAAGCTCTGCAGCTGCTTCTTGCCTCTTTACAGACAACTTACTTGAGAATCTTGATCGCCTGCTATTTGAACTCTTCGATCTTTAAAAGGTTGCAGAATTGAATGCTGATCCTGTATCACTCCAGTGAACTAATCTCTCAGAAAGTTTGTCTTCTTCTGCTGCTAATTTTTCTCGAGCTAGCTTTATCATTTTTGAGAAACCGCATCACTGGTGTCCACTCTGCGGCAAGTGTCGCATCATTAAATACAGTTACTTAGCATAAACAACTAATAACATGATTTTGCTGTGGATGCTGTTCAAGGATTAACATGATTGATGTGTTCTGTTATTTTCTGTCTGTTAGTGCAATTCTTGAGAAGATGGGCCTGCAGGGGCCCTTTGCAGGCTCCCCCAAAATGGGACAAGTTAAAAACAAAAAAGTACAGTAGTATTCAAATATGTATTTTAAACTATAAATTATTAAACTTATTCATGTAACCTGTACTGTTTCTGATTTGCTCTGCCATTAGGATTGCAAGTATCGAGGGTTAGGCGAGGGAGTGAGTGGGAAGCCCACTGCTGCTACATGGCAGTATTTACCCTTATGAATGAGGTGTTAGGACAGGGGCCCTCTACCAGGCCTCCAGTCCTAATTGCCTCCATCCAGGAGGACACTCCAGGGCCCAGTTCAGCAGTGGGCAACCAAGCGCAGGATCAGGAAGAGGAGGAGGAGGAGGGCCAGCTGGAGCCAAGGGAAAAGAGAAAGAAGGACAGGGAGGATGAATTGTTTGATTTGATCAGAAAGGATATGGGATTGCAGAGGGAAATGGAGGAAAGAAGAGCAGAGGAAGCAAGAGTGAGACTGGACAGGCTGTTCGGCTTACTGGAAAAACTTGTTGAAAAATAAAACGTATAAAGTTCTGTAAATAAAAATAATTGTAAATGCTTAAACTTTATTTGCATTATTTTTTTCCAACTATGTACAACATAAAAAACATTTTGAACTCAATTATTAAAACGTGTAAACATAAGTACACCACTGAAAAAAACAAACAAAAAAACAAACACACACACACACACACACACACACACACACACACACACACACACACACACACACACACAACAGGATTATTAACCAAAGTCCAGGATTAACCGGAGTTTCCCAGTAAGCATGGTTACTTTTAACCAGGCCTGAACTTTGGCTGAGCAGGAAGTCTCTGGTCTTGGTCCAGCTCATTCAGAAGGAGGTGCCACAAGTGAAACCACCTTGGTTTGTGTCCCCAGCTAGTAAGTGGAGCATCATATAGGGTGGTCTCCAGATGGTGTTTAGGGAAGCTTGTTTCCACCGTCCACTGCATCATCTTGGTTTGCAGGGCTGATGTAATTGATGGCTGCCATGTCACTAAGATGCATTCAGAAAGATGCAAAACAAAGTGGTGCAAACAATGCTGTTAATAAAGATAGAACAAGTAATATTCTAGCACTTTAAAAATTCACTACAAACAGAATACTTGCCTGTTAACAATAATCATGGTCCAGGGGTACCTCCTCCAGGGCAGACAGTCAACAGATGGTTGGTACTGCCAGAGAGCACCACTGACTGCCTCTAAACTACTCTCCCCCTCATCTGGCACATCTTCTTTGGGCTCATCCTCCAGGGCCAAGACGTCACCAGCACTGAGGCAGATGTTATGCAGAATAGGACATGCTGTTATGACCTGCAACAGATTTTTTTTAAATAAGGTGTTTATACACGTACATAAACTAAAGTTCTCATTATTTTATTTTAGTTATTCAGAAAACACTGGCACTATATTCTAATGACTTACATGAGGTACAAAGATTTGGTGCACCTCCAACTCTTGAAGAAAGATGGCCTGGAATCTCATCTTCATCATTCCAAAAGCACGTTCTATCGAGTGTTTAAGTAGTAGTAATAATAATAATACATTTTATTTGAGGGCGCCTTTCAGAAACCCAAGGTCACCTTACAAAGAACAAAATTAATAAAAGGAGCAATAGTTGTAAAATACATAAAATAAGTGAAAATTGCAAAGCAGAACTTGACAACAGATAAAATCACCACTAAGGTGAATAAGCCAGTTTGAACAGTTGTGTTTTTAGCTGTGACTTAAATACGGGAAGAGAGTCTATATCAGGGTTTTAATAGTTTTGCAATTTTCATTAGTTTTTATTTTTATTTAGTTTTGACTTCAGATTTTCAATTTTATATCAGTTTTAATTAGTTTTTACCAATTGTTTGCTAGTTTAGTTTAGTTTTAATTTTTTTGAAAATCCTTAGTTTCAGTTTAGTTTTGATTAGTTTCAGTTATAGTTTTAGTTGTGTTTGCAATAATTAAGTGTAACAAAATCCCAGTTTCATCATATCAGTCATTCTCTTCTGCTTATCCTTGGGTATGTTGCTATTCCAGCTACCATACCCTGCACCCTGGACAGGTCGCCTGTCTGTCGCAGGGCTAACATGCAGAGACAGACAACTCACATTCCGACCTATGGGTTCTTTAAATAAATAAATAAAGGCAGATGAAAAACCATTGATACCAGGCAACTATAAAATGTATATCTTGGCCCCAATGAGACTATTAACTCTTGCAGCACCGGGTGTTCGTAATTTTGGTTCAAGTGAATTGATAAACTTTTTGAAGGTAATTGACTCACACAGTTGTGTAGATATCCCCGTCCTGTTGTCTCGGGATGCATCACGCTGCCTTGCCTGGGGTTAGCTTCTGTTTTCTGGGGATGAGGGTTGAGTGTGCTCCCTTACCTTCTCAAGGTAAGCTAGGTTAGCCTTCTTGTGTGAGCTTTTCAAGTGCACTTTAAGGTTTGTGGGATTTTTTTTTCCCTTTAGAAATGTCCCTCATAATTTGTCTGTTTCCACTACAAGACACTTGCTTTATCCAAAACACAGTCATATTCAAAGTAATCCCAAATTGGACTCTGGCGCTTTCTTCCGACTTTTCCTGACATGATTCTGCGCGTGGCTGGAGCAGCAACACAGACGACTCGACTAACGTACTTGCCACCTGCTGGCATAATTAGACAGCAAGAAAAAAATCTGGAAACTAAACTTCATTTTCACCCTTGACTACTGTATGACACGCACACATCAATGAAAACTAAACACATTTTTGCTATAAATTCAGTTAATTTTAGTTAGTTTTGTGAACACTCATTCCAGTTTTAGTTAGTTTTCCTTTTTTTGTTTTTATTTTTATTTCCGTTAACGAAAATGTTTTTTCACTTCTAGTTTTCGTTAACAATAATAACCTTGGTCTATATTTCTTATGGGTGGAGGAAGAGAGTTCCAGAGCCGAGGGGCAGAGCGACTGAAGGCTCTGTTCCCCATAGTGTTAAGATGTGCGGACGGAACAATAAGATGAATAGCAGATGAGGATCTGAGAGGGCGGGAAACAGTGGCGATATGAAGCAGGTTCACACAAATAGGAAGGAGCAGATTTATGGATACACTTGTACGTGAGAAGTAAGATTTTAAAGTTTATCCTGGCTTCTATGGGCAACCAGTGACGCTGCTGAAGAACTGGGGTAATATGAGCTCTTGACGGAGTGCAAGTTATGACCCGAGCTGCAGAATTTTGATGAAGTTGGAGTTTATGAAGGGACCTTTTAGGGAGACCAAATAAGAGGGAATCAGTACAGGACGTAATAAGACTATGGACAAGGATGGCAGCAGCATGGGGAGTAAGGAAGGGACGGAGTCTGTTAATATTACGTAAGTGGCAGTATGCAGACCAGGTTATGTAATTAATGTGAGACTGGAATGAAAGAGTATTATCAAGTATGACACCCAGACTCTTAAACTGAGGGAGGGAAGGGTGGGATAACTTTCAATGTTAATGGAAAAACTGTGGGATTTGGTTAAGATAGAGGCTGTACCAACAAGTAAAACTTCAGTTTCATTACTTTTAAGTTTAAGAAAACTGGAGGAGAACCAAGATCGAATCTCAATAAGTCAGTTTGAGAGGGAGGTAGGTGGGAGGGATGAATTGGGTTTAGAAGAAATGTAGAGCTGGGTGTCATCGGCATAACAGTGAAAAATTTGTATTATATTTTCGGAAAATATATGACCAAGAGGGAGCATGTAAATAATGAATAAAAGAGGCCCCTAATACTGAACCTTGGGGCACACAAGCAGAAACAGGATAGAGACTTGAAGAGTGGGATTTAAATTGGATAAACTGAGTGCAGTCTGAGAGATATGAGGTGAACCAGGCAAGGTTAAAGTTAAAAACATTAAAATAATACAGCTAAAATCCAATGGTCTCAGCCACGAAGATAAAATCCCATAAAAGTCCAAACGGCTCAGAAACCGGCAGAATCGTCGCTGTCCTGTCTGCCTCTTCGTTCTGGTGCCAACTAAAAAGGAGAGAGGGGCAGCGGCAGTCACCATTCTTTGTATCTCACCGGAGACTTGTCTTAGATGGGATTGATCGGGACTTACCCCGGATGGGCAGAGCTCCTAACTCTGCCCGCCACTGTGCTGTGCTTCACACGCGTAGCCATGGTCTTGCCGTCCCAGGGACATAAGGCACCATCCCGCTGCCTCTGATTGGTCCCAGGTGTGTCAGGTTAATGATCAGGAGGGCGGTGGAATGGGCATCCCCCCAGAACAAATCACATATTAGAAAACAAAAAGCATGCAATAACCCCACAAGATAAAACACTACAAGCTAATAAAAGATCAAAGAATAAAACACAGCACTACATGCAAGGAAATAAAAACACCAAGTTAAATTTGTCCATTCCACCCTGTGACAAATAGAAACCTGCAAATATTGCAAAAACAAGTCAAAACAGGGTTGCACCTTAGATACTTGATTCAAATTGTTGTCAGCAACTGAAAAAATTATAATAAAAATAATGATAATAATAATAATAACAGGTGAGCAACGGAAGCCAGGCGCACCAGCATTCACTCAACTGGAAGTGCTGACAGAAGTCCTGTCATTAGCTGTTTCCGGGCCTGTGTGACCTCCCAGGTGTGCTAAGTTAGTAATCAGGGAAGGGCGGAGTCTCTCCAAGACAAGCTAACAAAAAAATACAATAAAAACATGCAGTAAAACCATAAGAAGAAAACACTGTACAATATTAAAAGATAAAAACTAATAAAACACAGCAACACATTCAAAATAAAAACACTTAAAGTTAAACTTGTCCATTCCACCCCGTGGAATTATACTGCTGCATAGGCTGGGCTGTACTTACTTGTAAGATTTTAAAAACTGAGCTTTAAAATGAATAGTGGTAGTAAAAACCAAGAGAGGCCGACAGTGATCACTGGCTTTTTTTAGGGGCTTGTTCAGATTGAATAGAACAAGATACAAAGCATTAGAACATGTTCAAAATTACAACAGCCTTGATGAATGCAGAGTAGTTTAGACCTGGAAGCAGGGTTCATACGTCACTTAAAGACCGGATAATAGAGCGTGCCATGGAATGATGAGTTGAAGCGCACAGGCTCCCACACCTTGGACTGGCCTCTTGTAGGGAGTAATTAGGGGGAGCTGATGTTGGAGACATGGGTACCCTCCATCTGCGGGGATGAAATGCCCTGGAGGAGGGTAATGGGCCTGCCTGTACAGTGGGCTGTTGCGGAGCACCCTGGAGTCATGCACTGACCCAGGCCGGCCCACATATGTATCAAGGAAGCGTCCCTTATGGTCACAAACTGCCTGTAGGTTTATTGATGGGAACAATTTTCTGTTCCTGGACACTAGGTGGTAGCCTGTAGCACTAACCATCAGGACCACTGGGAGGCTTGATGCAGACATGGCAGCTGTCAATTGCACCAGCTGCTTTCAAAAAGGCTCTGTGTCTTGCTAGCCCTGCAAACCCATGAGACACGACGTCTAGGTCGTGCAGATCAGGGGTCTGAGGGAGGGGGGTGACCTGATGGCGAATAGCCACCACCTCCTCTGGGACCCTGTGGATGATGTGATGAACAGTGGAATGAGGTATTGCAAACACTCTGGAAACAACTCTGTAGGCTGCTCCATTTGCCAGCCAGAAAAGAAAAACAAGGACCTCAAATGTTGCACCACAACCATGTGTCTGATCCTGTTTAATCAGATTCAACAGCACTTTCCGAGACTCCCTGGCTCAGGCGAAAATCAGGTCTAGTGTCCTCATTGTTTAAAAAAACTGTCCAGGACAGCTCTGTAATTAATAAAAAGATTAGAAAGAGAGCCATTAGAGTTTCGGCATCCATCATTTCCCACTGTTACCAATGGGGAGAGGTGGTAAGGGTGGGAACAGCTGGTGACGCAAATCTGAAGGCTAGACCATCCCATTTCACAGCCTCACCCGGCCTGTGCAGCCCATGAATTGGGACACACAGAGTGCTCATTGATCTGCCTCTCTGACTGCTGTGTGATGCAGAACTACTTGTTGCTTAAGGCCGTTTTTTATATACCCCTACCCTAATTGAGCTGTGAAATGGCTTAAAAAATTAGGTTTCAACTAAAGAAGCTAACATGCAGCCTATATTCCTCTAAAAAATTTAGAACCCAGTAAAATTGTTCTTGTACAATGCTAATCTTAGAAAAAAACAAGATAACATAAAACATGCTAAAACTTGATGCTACAAGTAGTTAATTTTGGTGCTAGTTAAGCAGTATACGGGACACAAGACAATGCCTTCAAACTGTGAAAATTGGCTAAGTCCAACATTCCCATCAAAATTTGGACTAGCTAGCATATGATATATCAGCTGTTATGCTATACTATCACTGAAACAGCAAACTTTGTGAAAAAAAAAACACACTTCTCATTCTCTAAACGTTTGGCCACAGCTGCAGATTACACTATCAGTGCTTGTTCACTTTTGTCAATAATTACATTTCTAAATTCTCTTTGTGCTCTTACAGGCAAACAATATCTAAAATTTTATCTAAATGACTGCTTTGTCTTTGAAAAGGTGAAGAGCCTGAGGCCGGTGACAGTCCAGTTCTACTCTAAGTACGTCCTCACAGGACAAGGCTACATTCCTGTCCTGCCAGAAGAGAAGAGAAACTTCAGAGACTTCATGCAGTTCAACCACACCTGTCATATTCCGTACGGTGTTCATGCAGTTTTCTACCCAGTCATGTTTAGAGATGATCAGCCAGCCAGACATCTGGATGATCATCTGGAATAAACAAAAAACTAAAGAAGACATATGTTACTTCATCTTTTATCTTTATTATTATTATTACTATTATTATTTTGCATTTTTCATTGTTAGGCATTAGGTTTATTGCCTTTGAAATCATTTAAAAAATTTTAGTAGTCCTTGCCAACTTCTTTCCCTCTTCCATGTTACTGTGTCAGCTTGTCAGCATCTAATTGGGGTTGGGAGTGGAACAGAAAGTAAGGAAATCCAAAGTGCCATTAAAACCAGGAGAGGTTCTTACATTTCAGAAAAAGGGATTATTAAAAAGTATTCAAAAGAAATGTCCTCAGTGCCATATGTGATTTAGGAACCCTACGTACATTTTGCAAAGTAACACATTCTTATGATTTTCCCTCTTAGGGGCCAAGCTACAGCTGTCAGGGATGGTGACGTAGGTACAGAGCATGTGAGAGTGTGGTCAAGTAAATGTCTCTTGTCTAGATGTCTAGATGAAGGCACAAGGGGATCAATGGCAAGGCGTAGAGATTAAGTATGTTCAGTCTTCAGTGGACACTCCATTTCTAGCACAAAAGCACATGTAAAGGTTAGTAGATTTAGGAGGTGAACTGGTGACCTGACAACTTCTGCCTGTGTTTATGTGTGTTTGTGTGTGTCCTTTTGTCTTCTTTCCCTTTTCTGTTCCCATGTCCTCCTAATATGTGACAAAGCCCTAGGGTAGAAGCTGCTTTTTAGTCTGTTTTTTCAGGTTTTAATGGTCCAATATCTCTTCCCTGAAGGTAAGCAGGTGGTGTCCTGGGTGTGGGGAGTCTTTGCATATACTGGCTTTCCATTTAAGGCAGCCAGCATACACAGCAGGTCTGTGCATGTAAATTTATGAACAATACTTAATTAAGAAAAAAACAGGCTGCTTGGTAACCTGGCTATAAATTGCTAATGATTGTTATATGCCCACTATACCCAATTATAAGTGTTGAGGTCAATGTGCCCCCCCCCCCATATGTAACTTGTGAGTAGTTTCAAACTAGATTTCTGTTATTACTACTGCACACATGCAGTACCTTTACGGCCTACACTTTGGGAAACACTGCCACGTTTGTAGGTTCTTAGTCATCCAGGTCATGATAAACTGCAGATCCTTTTCCGATAGTACCTACTCGGATCGATACGCCAACCTCGAATGGTTTTCCATTACAAATAACGCCGCTGTCCAGCCAGTCGGTGGCATATAGTCTGACAATGTCACATTTTATTACCTTCTGCGATCGCATGGAAAATCCTGAAAACCTACACTGTAATATGTTGCTGTCGCCCTGTGTTGGCTCGCAGGCACAGCAGATTGGTCGGCGGAGTGGATGTTGTAAAAGAGACCACGCCCCCTCTCAGAGTTTGGCAGCGGGGCATGGTGTGAAGGAAGGCAGGAAACCATGGATCCCACTAAAGAACAGCTGGAGAAAACGGTGGACATTTATCGAGATACCTGGGTCCGCTTCCTGGGTATGTGTTGTTTAATTGGTTTCTGGTTACTTGCGCTAAATTCACTGCCAGGACAGAGTGTGGACCAAATGCTAACTAGCTCGGAGTTAGCAAAGGCAGCTAACCACTCTCCTCAATATCTATTTATAGTAAAGTTGCTTGTTCAAGGTCGTTTTATTACTGCATGGTATAATTTTGAAGCATTGAAGGTATGCTCGGCAGTGTCGCGGTTTTGTTTCCACACTGTTATGTAAGACGCAGTGCGCTACTAACTCCACGGCGTGAAGTTGTCCCGGTTAGCCCTTAAAATCACTCAGTGAAGGCAGTTGACGAGCAAGTTGAGACAGTGACTCAACCACTGAGAAACGGCAACGCGTGATCCTATGAAAGGTTAGTGTATTTCTCCCTTTACTTCCCCATCTCTACCAGCTATTACAGCGAGGGAGGGCGCGAGCAGCAACCAGTCCTGAAGGGCATCAACTCTGCAGCTGTTCCCACAGGCTACATGCCTCCTCAGCTTTCATAACATATACTAGGCAGCAGTAACACGGTAGTAGCAGTGTGTATGCGGCGTAATGTGCATTCCTGTCATTTTTGTATGTGTCAATATGCCGCAACAGTGAAAGCACCTACATGTTAATTCAGCTGCAATAATGATCTTATTACGATGTGTGCCGGTATTCATGTGGATGCTACTTTGACTTTAACTTAAAAGCACTGAAGGTCAAGCATGCCACTCATGGCAAAAGCAGTCCTCCACCTGACAAAAACCTGAGGGTTGACTGGAACGTGAATAACAGAGGCGGATACTGTCCCAGCGTCCAGATTCCCCAAGCTCCCAAGGTGAACGGGCAGAGTAACCTGCTGGACACAAAGAATCTGCTGATAATTTCCTGGTGACAAAATACAGGACACCCCCTGAGGTCAGGTCCGAGCTGTTTTGGCAGCACGAGGGTGACCTAAAAATATTAACCATCAGTTTTTTGTTTTCCAGCTATATTATTCTGTACATTAACCCCCTAGGACCTGGCGTCCACATATGTGGACATCACATTTTGGGTTATTTAGCCCAAAATACTCAATTTTGCTCTACAAGGGCCTGATATCCACTCACGAGGACATTATACTGCTACTGTTCTATCGAAATTTTAAATGAATATCTGCATATGTGGATCTCATTTTTCTTAGAAACAAAAATCGGGTAAAAAAAAAAAAAATCTGGTAATTCTTTGTTTTTACATTCATCGGGCTTCAATATGGCCAAATATCAAAGAGAACTTAAAAATGCATGCTGTGGAAGAGTTCGGGTTATAGGAGGTTAAGAAACATTACACATTTCTACATGAAATTATTATTAATATTACATGTCTCCATACTGCGATGAAATTGCCAGGTGGTGGTTATCCAACTCAAACTTAACTGATCTTAATTATAACAAAATAATCAGTTAAATTAGTAGGAAGATCCATTAATGACCTTTGAGATTACCTAAATTCCTTACGTTTGGTTGTTTTAGAGATATTTTGAGCATGTTACCACAAAGTATTGAATGGCACACTTTTCCCCCCCCAAATCAAAGTGTTTTGGCAGTGAAACACGGGAGGCTATTTATTGGTGGATGGCATTAGAAGAGACAGTGGCTTGTCTGATGTGCTTCTAGATTAATATCAATTTACTTTTATAATCTGATGCTAATAAATAATGCAGCAGAATTGCCCCGCTGCATACGTGAGCACTCACTAATTGTTCATGGAAATCTCTAAACGTCACTTTTATCACTCACGTCCTGCTATCTTTTTCAGCATTTGTGGTCCTTATCTCTGCTGCTTATCTTATCTTGTGAGCACATAAAACACACCCAATCTCTCTAACTAACGTTCCTGTCTTGCTAGGCAAACAGTAGTCATGGCATATTTTCTTATTAGACAGTGCTTTCTTAGATTACCTCATCAGTACACCATTTGATGGCATGCACTGTAGAAAAAAGAAGGGCTCTTATCTTTTGGTTAATGTTACCCTCACCTTCTGGTCCAAATCCAGTTGCTGATCTGGGCAGTAACAGTCAAATATTTAAAATGAAAAAGTGTACCATGTGATGAAATCTGTGAGTTTGGGACGTAGCCATGATTACTGCTGTGGAGCATCCCCCCTTCTTGTAACAATAGTCCATAAATGTCTGGGAACTGAGGAAACCAGTTGCTTGACTTTTGGGAGAGGAATATTGTTCTGTCCTTGTCTGATATAGGACTCTAGATGCTCAGCAGTCCTGGGTCTTCTTTGCTGTATTTTTCGTTTCATGATGCATTAATTGTCTTTTCAGTTGGAAGAAAATCTGGACTGCAGGCAGGCCAGTTCAGCACCTGGACTATTTGACTATGAAGCCATTCTGCTGTAATAGACACAGTTTGTGGTTTAGTATAGTCCTGCTGAAGTATGCAAGCACTGTCTGGATGGGAGCATGTTGCTCTAAAACCTTTCAGCACTGGTAATGCTTTTCCAGATGTGCCAGCTGCCAGTTCTATAGGCAGTAATGTACCCCCATACCATAAGAGATGCACGCTCTTGAACTGTGTGCTGATGCTGAAGTCAAATGGTCTCTCTCCCCTTTAAACCTTAGGAGACAGAATCAAAATGGAAAAATACACAGAGATGAGTTGTGAAAAATGACAGTTTGAGTTATTTTTTAGATATCTCACTGCAGTCTCAGTGTGTCTCCTTGCACCTGTGCCTCAGCAAGTCCTGGATTGTCAAAACAGTCATTTTCAGTTTGGGTAAGTGGAGGAAGTAGCAGGAAAGCAAATTTAGTAGGTGGAAAAGGTTAAGAAGGTGGAATTGTGTGGATATTGTCAAAAAACCAAAACCCAAAACAACCTTGAAATGACTGAAAACCAGTGTGAGCTATGTTAAAAGCTGCAGCCAAACCAATTATGCATATACTTGAAGTGTTGCAGTTCTTGTTTGGACTGATTTTTATTTCTATTATGATGTGATCACTGTCGGGTGTGTTTGGAACTGGTTCAGACTGCAAGGCATTTATTCCAGTTCATCAACTTTTGCCATGGCTGGTTTTTGTAGAAGGTCGTCTTGTGGCCTATGTTCTTTGTGAAAACACCAATCGTAACATTAGAAAATCCATGATGTTTGCCTATACTTCAATCAATCGCTTGGTATTCGGTAACCTCTGTCTTTTGTATACAGTTGTTGCTACTCTGACTGCTCTTTCTTTTAGTTTTATGTGACATGTGGTCGAGACAAAAACAAGCACTACATCGTGTATACTCAGACTATTTTTGATTACATGGGATTTAGCTGATTTTTGATGTGTTAAAACACAAAGCTTGTGACAGACATGTTGGCAGTGCTTGAACAGTAGCTTCAGTTTTGCCCGCAGTACCCTTGATGTAATCATACAGCGGCAGCAGAATTTGACTCCACCACGCTCCACTGGTTCTGTTGTCACTGAACCAAAGATAATGCTTCTGTGTGACTGGTGTTAATTGTACCAGTGATGTTCATGTACTATGGGATATGGCGCAGGTGACTTCTTAATAAAAGATCTAGGAAGTGTAAGTCATTCCACCATCATTGGAATGGAAATGGAATGAGATACAGCTGTTTATTAGCCCCTTCGTTTCAGGATTTGTATCCTGTCCTGCGATCTAGCTTATAAATAAATACTGCAGAGATCCTCTATTTTGAATATCATAAATTCTTTATTATTATGAACAAAAGTTTAGAACTGTTAATTAGCTTTCTGCTCTGGAGCTTCAGCACCTGATAGGCTATTGTGTATGTAAAGCAGACTTAGAATGCATTTATATCTCTGTTCCCACAGGGTATGCCAACGAAGTCGGGGAGGCCTTTCGTGCTCTTGTGCCAGTGAGCTTGGTATGGGGCAGCTATGCTGTGGCCACTGCATATGTTACTGCTGATGCCGTGGACAAAGGGAAGAAAGCAGCTGTGGTAAGATATTGCCATTAGTTTATTGTATCTTCATTAATAAACCTTATAGGGTACATTTTCATTTTTATGTAACAAGGAAAGGGTTTAAATACATCTTACCTTTTAGTCACTTTAAGTTGAATTCTAATTCGTTTTCCCCCTTGCTGAGATTCATTTGTGTTTGTCTGACTTCTATATTTACCAACTACCAGGTGTACATTGCAAGTTTGTGCGTAAAAAAGCAAGCCCTAGTCACATGTGCTCAGGATCCAGCATGGTAATTTAGATGTGCAAAGGTCTGTACAGGCTTGCAACTAGCTGTGAAAATGAATGTAAATTCGCTCATGTTCTCCAATAGTCCAGAACACAACACTTTCTTTCCTGTATTTACTTTTATTCCTCCCGCCCCAGATACATCTGGCCAATAAGCAGACTGGACATTCTCACTTGGTTTGTAGTAACACATGTTAGTTTGATTGGAGTTCCCTTGGATTTTTCTGTGTGAACAGAAACCAAACCACGGAGAAAAGCTACAAGTTTGCGAACTCATCATCTAAATTGGACCATAATAAATTAACCATAGATGTGAAAAAGACCTTAGTTGATCCGAGATCACTGGAATGGATTTGATCTTGAGGCATGGTGCTTTATAAGTGTTTTTATTTGAACAGTTTGACTTTTACATACTAAAACTGGCAAGTAAATATATATGTTTTAATGGGTTATAAGCCCCACAAGTGTCCACTATCTGAAAGGATCATAAAGAAACACAGACATGTTTCTACTTTCCTCTTATTGTTCTTTTTTTGTATTCTTTTTTCTTCTTGAACCTCAAGGCAAAAAATTCTGAAATTTGTCCCACTGATTTGCTAAACCAAACTTGGGACATAGACTTGGCGCACCTTTTTTTCCCTCTTATAACCATTTGGCACAGCTGTAAGCAAACATTTACTATCTCAATAAATGTCTATGTGTCATGATGTCCACCTAATACGAGATCTAGGGAGACTGTGCATTCCTTGTAACACCTCATAGTTGCAACTGCAAAATTGAATTTGATCATAGTTTAAAATAAATGAATTAGGAAAGGAATAAAGGAAACTTTTTTCTTCATTTTTTGCAAAAGGTGGTACAAGTGATCTTCAGACTAAAAGAGAATGCATTTTTTATATTGCTGCTTGTAGCTTTTGGTTCAATTGAAAAGTCCAGCTAAACTTGCTTATCCCCTTCACTGCTTCTTGAAACTTTCATCATTAACTGTGTTTAAAACCTGTGACAACCCTCATTTTTCCAAATATCCAACTGTGTCTCAAGGCCCATGGGGACAACCCAGGGAGGACAACAAGGGTTGCTGTGGCAGTGGTGGACACATTTGTGTGGCAGGCTCTTGCATCCGTGATCATCCCAGGGTTTACCATTAACCGTGTGTGTGCCACGTCGCTGTACCTGTTAGGAAGGACCACGAGGTGGCCATTACCTGTCCGCAAGTGGACCACCACTGCTATAGGTCTCTCTACAATCCCCTTCATCATCACTCCAATAGACAGGTAAGCACAAGTTACAGTATATTCACTCACTCATCCAAATCATTGAATTCAATGGCACTTCCTGTTCCAACATGACTGCATACCAGTGCACAAAGGAAGGTCCATAAAACATGGATCTTCCAACACCTCACAAGTGGGCTTGTGGAAGAATGATAAACGCACTCCTAAACCTTGTGGATAGCCTTCCGGGACTGACATCATATTAAATCTTATTAAAGCCTGTGTTGTATATGTTTAAATAGATTGTTTTTAACACGATTTTTCAAATGTTTCTACTGTAAAACGTTTAGTGGCTCAGCAGTATTATGTCTTCATGGGATTTGTCTTTCCCCAACAAATGTCCTATTCACTGCTACTTAAATAAAGGATAAAATATACAGGGCCCAGGTGTTTTGAGACATGTGAGACACATGAAAGAAGAAATGCATTGCTTGTTTTTTCATTGGACTAGAATAATGCTAGATGTATTCCTTAAAATACCTAAAAAAAACAAGCAAAAAATACAAAAAAAAGTCATGCTAAAAATTCAGAAATATTTGTAAAAATGACACCTAAATAGTTTAAAGCTTTTAGTTTAAAGAGCTGAAATGTTTTATATCATCCCTTGTTGATGAAGCCTGAAAAGTTTACACTACCCTAAGCACAATGTATAGTGGTCATTAATAATAAAAAAAGAGGAATATTAATTGGTGATTAATTTTATCCCAAAGTTTGGGGAATTTCTTTGTTACAACCAAAACATTAAACACAAAGTTAAAAAAAAAAAAGAGCCTTAAATATCCATCTATTTTCTGATAGTTACTTGGTCTCAGGTGCAGCAGTCTGAGCGGAGTTGCTCACACCAACTCTCCGAGGCCACCACCTCCAGGAGGATCCTCAGGTGGACATGCCTGAAACACCTCATCTAGCATACGGGAGCCATCCTGGCCTGATTCCACAACAACCTTAACTTCCCCCCGTAGGTGCAGAGGAGCACCACTCTGGTCTGAGTCCCTCCCCAACTAATGTCTTCAGCTTGTCTATAATGAAAGAGTCCCTCCCTTGGGGGGAAGCCCCACCACTTGTAAGGGCAATCTCATCCTTTCTGACACTACCCAGGTTGATTCCCCAAATAAAGAACTTGATTAAAACAGAAAAAATAGATTAACATAAAGGAAAGGATCTCATTAGTAAAAACCTAAATAAAATACAGCAGAACAGAATAAGAATCTCAGTAAGTTAAAAAAAGCAGATAAAATAAGAGAGGTTATTTATTTAAAATATAGGTGCTGCACAATATTACATGTACAACTACCTTCTCTTTATAAGCAAATTCAGCCGCTATCACTCACTGATAAAACGTTGCATAACAGCAGCCGTTGAAAGCAGAAGTGTTCTTTGCAGCACTTCTGCTTAGGAAATGGAACCAGAAATAATTTCATTGTAAATAAAAGCATTTTCACTCCCATGTTTTCTGCAGGTCAGTGGATTACCTGCTGGACTCCAGCCTTCGGAAGGTCTACGGTGATGAAGAGAAGCACAAATAAGGAGGGATCACGGAGGACAGACTGTCACCCTTCTAACTGAGCAGGAGTCCAGTCTGTCTGCAGACCATTGCTGATGTATAAAGAAGGGATCCATGAAATGACATTAGTCCACAGTTAGTCAGATAAACTATAATACTGTAGTTTTTTTTTAATTGCAGAACTATGAAATGTACTACATTAGTTAAGATAGATAAGAAGTGAAAACCGACTGTGTGAAATATCCCTTTTGGGGAATTTAAAACTCTCAGGGGCGAGCTGGGTGGTGACAGCAAAATATTTAAATGGGTGTGATGGGTTAAAAAAAGTACTTTACATAGTACAGTGAACCTCTGCTCTTTGGGAGCGGTATACATATATATATTTTTACCATACTCCTGTTATCTTATAGAGACACAGCACAATGTGAACTGTTACTCTGAGGCTTCACTTGTTGTATTTATTAGCCATATTCAGCGGTACTGTAATGACAGGCCAAAAAGCCATTCTGTTATTCATTGCCAACTTAAAGTTTGACTTTGTTTTTGTCCTTTTTGAAAGGGTTTTCTTACTTGGAAAGTTAGTGAAAGCATTCTTTACAACCATCTGTGTATACAGTACCAGATCAGTGTGGACTACAGTGTAATTTACTGCAGTCTGAAGATGTTAGATCTATAACTACATGTCTCTCTGGCACCAAGAGTGTTGATTCCTGTAGGCCTCGGATTAAACTGATTGATCAGACTTTGAATGATCACTTTCCAAAGGGCCAGTGTAATAGGTTTGCTAAAAACGTTTTAAGGGATTCAGAAATATGCAGATACTCTGTGCTTATAAGCAGTTCTTTATGGGCTCAAAATGTGGTCATAAAAATTTTGTACTTGTAAATCGGTTTTGTATGTGTAAAAAAAATTTGTGTGTGTGTAAAAAAGATTTGTATGTGTAAAATAGATTTGTGCGTGGACTTAGCCAAAAAAAATGCTGCAAGTTACAAGTACGAATTTTGACCCTATTTTTCTTCCTTTCATCTGATTGGTCAATGTCATGTCAATCACAAATGTAACAATCCAATCAGAGACAAATCCTGATTTACAAGTACAAAGTATTTATGACCACATTTTGAGCCCATAGTTCTTTGAGACGTCAAGAGACGTGTGCTGAATCTCATGCTGAACTATGCAAGGGAAAAAGTAACTTGCCAGTAAATGGACATCGTTTTCCCGTCTCGTGAGTGCGCACAAATTTTGATGAAAATGTAGCGCGATACTTTGATTAGATGTCACTTTTTTAGCTGAAACACTGAGGTAAAGGCCATCAGCAATAACTTTTGTTTAACATGTTTGTGTCATGCTGTGTTATTTTTGTCAGTGAGGGAAAAGCCTGTGATGTTTCACGTGGTGACACAAAGAAGTGATGCCAGTCACAAGATCACCTAAGCACTGCTTTGTTTTGTTTGAGGGGGTTTCCATTAAAACACATACTCAAATCTCCAGGATGTGCAGTATTTAATGTTATCATCTTACTGTAAGCACGTTTACTTTGTGGTGTTTTTCAGCCTGATTTTAGTCTTATTTTCATTTGTAATACCAGGAAGCGTAGAGGCTCTGAAGTCTGCTTGCAGTTAATGTACTGATCAGCTGTGCTAAAGGGAATCGGGACACTTGAATGACATATTGATGTCATCGATTACACCAGTGCTTTTCCTGCTGTGACATGTCAAAATGCCTGCCTCGATTACAAAGTGTACCGGTGCCACCCTTGTGAAAATGCTCTTATTCAGTTTCAACATTTCTGATTTGCATGCTGCAAAAAAAGGAGGGGGGAGGGGTTCTTTAAAATGTATGTGTGATTTGTGTGACTGTGTGTTACAAGCGGGAATAATGAGTCACAGTTTCAGCCTTAACTGACAAAAAAATAAAAGGTCAAACCTCAAACTTTCGTTTACTGTAGTTCACAATATGGAGTGTGATGAATGTTAAAGCTCCATTCATTAGAGTGGATATCTGATATTAAGCAGTCCTGTTATTCTGTACCAAAGCTGTAACGAAATAAATGATCTGTGTCTGTTCATGGTTTGTTTCAGTGATTGCTTTAATCTCATCACACCTGCTTCTCAAGTTATTTATATTTATGGCTTTAACGTTCTCCGAGTATCCACCTCTGAACTTCAGACAAAATATTGGATTTTACGATGCACTGTCTGAGCGAGGCCTTCCTGGAAGAACACTCTTCTCTGCTGTTTCAAGTGGCAGCATAACAACTTGCTCTTTGTGTGGTCAATTTCTGTTTGACTGACTGTCACTTTCTGATGAAAGAGGTGTAGTTTAACTACTGAAATGGGGGCTCTCTAAAGGACACCGAAGCAGGTGATTTGAGAGCTCAGTTGCTGTAATTTGCCTTGATTGAGTCAGGACAACACAGCTGATGTCACTTCTGTAGATAAGGTGGCTGCATTAAAAAAGCCAAGGGAAAGCTGGTTGTGAGCTTCTGTGATCATGTTTGTGCTTTGGTGTGTGTTTTTGGCCGTGTCTGGTGGTCATTCAGGTAAGAAAACAGCAGCATGCGTCTACTGTTGGGTTAGGATCTGATAAATTGGCTTATATTTTTGAGTATCTACTTGCAGCCATGCTTCAGTACACCCAGGAAGAGTGGCTTATCACTGAGAATCCACAGTATGTTGATGCTGATGGACAGTTTGTAGCAGTCCAGGACGGCATGCCTGAAAGTTCATCAGAAGTTGCCAGAACACTGGAAGCCAAGGACCAGATAAAATCAACTACCCCAGAACAATTTCTTGTGAGGGAACAAGGTGGGTTGAGGTTTCGTACCTATAACACGATCGGTAACAGCATTAATCATGACCTCTTTTGGTCATCCTGCACACTTAAGATTTGATTTGTGACACTTCTGCTTTGTTAGACTTCAAAAAAGCCGAAGGATCAGCAGTGTGGAAAATTGCCCTGGTAGTAGCCATCCTGCTGGTGTCTGTAGTGGGATTGCTGAGCACGGCCTACTACCTGTGTGTCTGGAGAGGAGGCAGAATCTACTATCAGGCTCAGAAGGAGGGTTATGCTTAAATAAAGGAAATGTTTTGTAGTAACTCCCACAAGTCCTTGTCTAATTTCAATTGTTTGTGGATTATGTTTGCAACACGCTGCTGTTTTGTAAGTCATACCTGATTCGGTGTTACTTGTTCATACTAGGTGCCTAAAAATGAGGCAGTGATGAAGTCTATAAAAAGCAATGTGATTACATATAATGAAAGTGATATGGTGGTCACCAAACCACTGTCTGCTCTTTTCAGGCTCTAAAAATCATTCTTTAGCCCACATGCTGCACATGTTTAATTGTCATTGTGTAAATGAGCTTAGGCAGTCTCGTGCCAACATGCCACTTTGTTAGGTACACTTTAACTGCTTGTCAGCTGAGCTACTTTAACCCTTGTGTGGTGTTCATATTTTAACAGTTTTTGTTACTCAGCCAGTGTTCATGGGTCTGGCGGACTCGCTAGAGTTTTGGCTTTCCAAATTAACACTATCAAACAATTTTATGTTAAATTACTCAACAGCTGTTTACTTCATCCCAATTACAAGCCATATGAACAGCAAATGTGGTTAATTTTTTCCCTTTACCTTTGTTAGATCACATTTATGAATTAATGTGCTTCTGTTGTTTTTTTTGTTTTTTTTTTATAAAATGTTATTAAAAAAAATAAATCAGTTATAATCAAGTGGAGTGAGTGGCTTTCCAAATTAACACTATCAAACAATTTTATGTTAAATTACTCAACAGCTGTTTACTTCATCCCAATTACAAGCCATATGAACAGCAAATGTGGTTAATTTTTTCCCTTTACCTTTGTTAGATCACATTTATGAATTAATGTGCTTCTGTTGTTTTTTTTTGTTTTTTTTATAAAATGTTATTAAAAAAAATAAATCAGTTATAATCAAGTGGAGTGAGTGGAAAGACGAAACACATTTACACGTGAAGCAATGTGTTTCACAACTAAATGGGATCAGCTGCTCATCAATGGTGACATTAGGCCCAGGGTTGTAAAACAGGGGACTTATCCCACACTGTCCTGATGGCAGCTAGCTTGTCTCTCTGCCGTCGAGCTGGTCTGTCGTCTCTGTTATCAAAACGGATAATCCTGGAAATTTTGTGGAATTTTTCCAGAGACATTGATGCACGGAAAGGTTCTTGACGGTTTCTGTATCCCACAGGGATTCTGTGGATTCCCCTTTGGACCTGAAAACTCCTGCAAGGATAAGAACCCCAAAGTAGGCCTTTGGGGTTCTTAGATGAATTTGGTCCATCTCCTTCCACCTCTCTCCAAAAGCACACCTTCCTTCTAGATTACTGCAATCCAGAATAATTTTCTGGATGGAATCTGGTCAAATGAAGACTTGATGTCCTGCACATGAGTAACTGTCAGCCGTGTTGGCCCTGGCTTATCACAGTAACAGCTCTGCAGGGTGGCTCATTTCTTGGGCAAGAAGACCATTCAATTTCACCAGTTATTGACATCCATATTTCTTCACTTGCTGTCTGGTGGGCTTGTTCTGGTCCTGGAGCTGGCTGCAGATGGGGTACTCGTCTTCGTTTTGTTACTAAATGGTGCTCAACCTCATCCTCTTCTTCAAAGTCACTGTCAGACTCTGAATTTTCAGAAATGTGAAATATTCTGAAACCTCTTTGTTAACATCATCATCCGAAGCCCCTCTCTTCCAAAATCAATTGGATGGCCCTCGCAGCAGATAATATTTTGCCATCTTGATCAGTTGTGATAAAGAACCACACTGGCAAAGTCTTATTTATAGTATTATGCCCCTAATTTGCAGGTGGGACAGGGTATGAGAAAATAAAATTTGGATCCCTCAAGAAAGAGGGTAAAATGTGCGGGAATGTAAGAGCAGACGGTGTTGATAGTTGAATTTTCAACAATGTTGCAACTTTGTGTGGGAGCAGGAGGGGAAGAAAACACTATCGGCAGCACCAGAAAGGAGGAAGACAGAGTGTGGGAACACAGGACCTACACTTTCAACACTTTTATTAGACCTGGGTCCAGTGGACCCGAACACCTTGTATGTAATGTAAATGCGTGGGGGGAGGTACAGTATGAGGTCATTGAAAATTAGTTCTTCACAGAAAATAAGCCAAAGCCAATGAATTTCAGGTTGAAAAAATAATTGTTTAATTTTTCTTTTGAAAAAAAATGAAAACGGGTCTCACAGACCCAAACACCATACAAGGGTTAAGCTGCTGCGAGACTGTGATACCCTCATGTTGGTCTTCAAGGAGTATTTCCGATAACTTGACGAATCTATGCCATGAAAACTTGCAGCAATTCTTGCTAAGCATTGGGCCTCCTACTTTACATTTCTGTACCACAATTTATGGAAAGGAACAAAAAATAGAACCTGCAAGATATTTGTAAACCTGAACTTGGGTTTTTATGTACGCACTACAGATCCAATGCCAATTCTGTAACACGTGCACAAGGCGGGCATCTCCACAGCGATACTATTCAACTGTAATGAACTACGGCATCTCGAGAGAAGCCTTATCAGATCACAACTGAGCATTTACATTTATTAAAAAAAAGTCATCTGTGCTTGTTGTGCATCTTGCAGCCACTGGGTGTCATCACTAACACAATTTTTGGATAAGGCTCGAGCTGTTTAACTATAAGAACTGCTTCTGCACAATTGCAGTCATGCTGTTGCATTGTGAGCTTGTACTCTGTTACATATGGTAATGTCTGAACCGCAGACATTTTCTGTTGTGCTGCATGTCCATAAGACTCATGACTCAAAGTCTGGCGTTAAGCGCTTTGTATTTATGCACCGTTAAAGCCTAATTTAAATTTTATTTTATTTTTTTTAATTTAACACAAACATTGCTTCTGCCTCTATTAAGATCTTTGTGAATAATGTGTTTGCTGGCCAGGAGAGACAAAAACGCCCATTCTTATAGAGGACAAATTGGTCACTGTGTAAATGAGCTTAGGCAGTCTCGTGCCAACATGCCTCAAGGTGCTGTACATCTTGAATGCCTTAATAAAATCTACCTGACCTGTGTTTTCTTTTGCAACCATCAATCTTCCATTACTAAAGCCCCCCTCTCTTTGCAAACTCTACTTAATGTTCTTGTTGGCCGCCTTTGGCAAACAATTTTGTCTTCATAAGAATTAATCTTGATCAGAATTATGGCAGAGGTGGATGGCAGGCTGTTGGCAAAAACTGTGTACTGCTACGAGTAAAGAGTAATGTTTTAATTCGGTGTCAAGCAGCAAAGCTCACATCAAATCCACAAACATTTATAAGTCCCCTTTGAGCAATATCAGGTGGCATTAGGGGGCCCATGGAGACAAAACACTGATGAATTGAATTAATCTCCCCCGCTGTGATGGATGGGCCTGTTCACAGGGGGCTGGAAAAGGGGAGCATTGTTCATCTGTCACTCCAATTGCCATGTCCCTCTATGATTTGTGCCTGGGTTACGAAGGCCACAAGTGGCCAAAAGACCTGCCTTTCTCCTTCTCACATGTCTCAGTGTGTGTGTGTGTGTGTGTGTGTGTGTTTTCTCCATGATTCCCCAGCCTTTCATTTGCTCCTCTACACCCCCATAACCCACTCTGATATCCACACAGTCTGAAGCAGAATCCCCCCCCCCCCCCCCCCCCAAAAAAAAAAAAAAACCTTGAAGAATGCAAGTTTCGACTGCATTGTCGCCATGAATGTATTTTTTTTGGGTTTTTTTTTTTTTTTTTTAATATATATCAGATAATAAAAGCTGTTCTTTATACTCCAAATGTTGCTCAGGTTTTAACTTCTCTGTGCTCTTTGGCAGTACAGTGCCGTGAAAAAGTATTTGTCCAAGCTAAGTATTTTGGACGTGTCACATTTAACTGCTTCATATGGTCAAACAAGTGTTAATATAAGACAAAAATAGCGCGAGTCAATACAAAATGCAGTTTCTAAATGATGATGATCTAAACCAACTTGGGCCTATGCGGAAAAAGTATTTGCCCTTCCCCTGCTGAATCATAAATTAGCTATAATTAACCATATTTTATTTTCTTCGACAGCTGAGTTCAATGTCACTGCCGCGCCCCGGCCTGATTACCATCAAACCTCACTTAAATAGAACCTGTCTTACAAAGTGAGGCACACGAAAAGGTCTCAAAGTGCAACACATCATGCCATGATCAAAACGACAGCTATGGACTAATTATGTTACTTTCATGCAATTCCTGTAAAAATATATACTGGAGCTAGATGAAGCCCAGAGTTTCCGAAACAAACACGTTTTATCTCCCCTTTAGGCCAGCTTCATTCCTCTCATAAACAGAAGGTACCAGGCAAATATAAATTATGTCAGGCATTAGAAAGACATCTAAAAATGTACAGCATCTTTACTTTATATGTGTACACTAGGTGACTTTTGCTACGAGGTAAAACTCAAACTCTTTTGCTTGGCGCGTGCTCTCTGAGCTTATGTGCATTATTACGTTCCATTGAAATATGAGTTGAAAGCAGAGATAGTGGTGTTATGCCTTCATTTCTTGTCATAACGTCTCCCCTAATCCCCTTTTCCTGCTTTAACTGTACAGTCCATGTAAGTACAAAGTGGAAGAGTATGAGTACCTTTTTTGGCCCTCTTGTCTTAAAAAAAACTTTTCTTTCTTGCTTTGACCTTCTGCCTCAGAGTCTCAGATTGACTTTGCTGAGCTCCTCATGATCCCATATTAAAAAACATTGTATTGACAGTAAGGCGTGCGACTTTCCCTCTTTTGAGATGCACAAGGCACATAACCTGTTTGAACTTAAACTTGAAGGCTGCCAAGGCCGCCATCTTGGCTCAGAGCTTTCACTCTGTGTGGTTTCTCTAACGCGCTTGCCCCTTGAAAAGCAGCTGCTAAAGGCTCCGATGTTTGAAGCCCATTCACTGGACAAAGCTTAGATGTGTTCACAGGTTTTATGCTACATGTGGATAACAAACTAAAATCCAATCAGCTGCTGGTTGATATCTTGTGCCTGCGAGGAGACTGTGCTGCTGAGCGCTATGAAACACTCAGTAGGTGGACTGGAGTTAAAGCAGCAGTCATGCCCAATAAAGCCTGAAAGTGAGGGTGTCGGTTTAGCTCACTGGCTGGAGCAGATGACCCATGTGCCATAAGGCTATTGGAGAGGCCCGGGTGTGAATCTGCCCCAGGCTGTTTCCTGCTCTCTCTCTCTCCCAGCTTTTGTCTTAAATCTAAAATGTCCTGTCATAATAAAGGGTAAAAAGCCAAATAAGAAGAGGGAAAAAGGATGCTGATGCATTGCTGTGGTATGTGTGTGTGCGTTGAGCTTGAAAAAGTTAGAAAATTACAATAAGATGCTATGGAAAGCAGCTTCTTGTTTAGTGAATGATGATATAGGTTTCAATCAACAAGATAATTAAGGTTTCAGAGCTACACTGCATAAGATCTAGAAGTGGTGGGGTTGGAAGCCTTTTACAAGTCTGTCCATGCATGTTGCACAGCACATATTTACTGCTGACTTCTCTTGAGTTAGGGCATGTCTACTAATTGGAAGATTGGTGGTTCGATCCCTGGCTGCTCTGGTTTGTATGCCAAAGTATCGTTACGCAAGAGTGAAAAAAACCCAGCCCATTTACCATAGCCAGTCAACCAAATTTCACAGAAATAGCTCTCTTTAAAACCACATTTATTAAATTCATGATGATTTCTCTGAACACCGGAAATGTCCTGTGTTTTTTCATTTGACTCTCAGATAAAAGTGCAGGAAAAAAGTCTGTTCTCTTTAAGATAAAATCAACTAAAACGAATGGACAAAATTAAAATGATTAGAACTGGGCCATAATTATATCCCACTACTGGTAAAAGCATTTAAAAAAAAGCCTAAAAAGTGGTGGTTGCCACACAACTCTGTCTCTTTCACTCTCTCTCACAAATGCACACACGCGGCTCTTAGTGCCCCCCTTTTAGTGGAGGACTATGTTTGTGGAAAGGCCATTTTAAGGGCACCAACTGAAATGTTTAACGTTCGCCGGTCGATTTATTGAGGTCAGGGGAAGGCTACGTTTTGAAAAATAGAAGAGCGGGTCGTGTTTGGATTGATTTTCATGAATGATTTTATGCTGTGAGCAAAAGAGAAACAAAAGACAATCACAGCACATCAAATCACGGCCACAAAAGAAAATAAGGGGAGGCGACATAAAAAATGAAGGCCACGGCCAGAGCCGTGTCACAGAGCGTTAAGCTAATAAATATCAGTTTGTTTCTTGGACATGTGAAGACAAAGAGCGTGAAGAACTCTGCTGGATTAAGCTGTTACAAGTGTTGAAGGGGGGAAGAAGGGGGTGTTAGCACATTGTTGCTATTGTGTAGTTGCTGATTTATTTTCAACTTGAAAATAAAGTCCAAAGAGAGTATTTGATTTGAAAATGTGGGGTGAAACAATAATAGCAATCAACACTAAATCATTAAAAACAAACAAACATCAGATATTACAGCTAGGAAATCTATATGGTGTCATTAAAATACCTACATTCTGCTATATACAGGGAAATAAAGGTCTTCATTTTGATAAATGATGACAACACTGCCATTTATTCATGTGGTTCAGTATTTATTCCGACTCTAGTATTGGTATTGGCTCAATACTAGCATGACAGAACTGCTACGTTGTTTCTATCCTCTACGTTCAGCATAGCTCACTTAATTGTTTTAAATAAATTATTACCTTTTTGGAAATGGAAAAAAATACACCTCAAAGACACACTGTGAAATCTGCCTGCACCTTTTTCTGTTGGCCGTCACGTCTATTTTATTAATAGCCTATGACACATTTAAAAGAACAGAAGTTGATCCAAAGTGCTTTAGAAACAGACGCGTTACATTCCAGGTCTCTAACAAACCCAGTTTCAAAACACATGAAAATCTAAAATGTGTTTTGTCGACTTATTGTTGTGGAAAGTAAAACTCACAGTTATTTAGTCATCATTGAAAGCTGTTCAGAATTTGCAAGTTGATCATATGATTAATCTCATAAATCATGACACACTCCTTGCCTCCATGTTAACCTCCTTTATAGGTTAAGAATATTGGTTTTGGTATCAGTGATACTGGTCCTGTATGTACTTGGTATCAGTGTTGCCAAGCACTACCGTGTGATACAGTCTGTGTGCTCTGTATGCTGGCAGAGCTCTCTCTCGTTCTCTCTTTGTGAAATGAATTAGGAGAACATGAGAACTGAGCAGACCTTCAGCGATACATTATGTATGAGAGCGCTTGAAGGCTTCTGCTGAATTCTGTTCAGGTGGCATCAGAGGGTGCAGCCAAGTGGAAATGTTGGCGTGGTCACTTCAAATCCACTATCTGTGGTAATCTTTCTACATGAAAGAGCCACACATGACTCCAGCCATACTCTTCCACAACGAAACCACGTTTCTATAGTGGCCGCTGAGTATTAAAGGCCTCGCTCTAACCTCCGGGCTATCTTCTACCCTGCATAACTTTGCAGCTGCTATTTGCAATGTAAATTAAAATCTATATTTTGTTTACCGTCTCGCACTTGAGTGTGCTAATCACCTTCTCTGCATTGTTAGAGGCTCGCTGCGTACACCCTGTGCAGCGGTGAGTGTGACAGCTCGACGTAATTCTAAAAATCAGATAACCTACCATATGATTCCTCATCTTCTGTTGTTGCGCGATAACATCTAATTTCCCCATCTCTTGAGTCATCTTACAAAGACATCATCTGCTCATCGTGAAATCAATATGCTGCGGAAACACCATTACAACAGTCTTCACAGCGTGCTTGAGTGAATCACTCGAGATCTGAGATGAAAAAAGCACACACGCAGGTACACAAATACACCGTCTCCCGTGTCCTTGCATATAATAAGAATAATTCGACTTTCGGTGTGTAATTTAAGTTTGTCTCATTGCACATTCAGAAAAAAAGGTAATCAGGAGATCGGCGCCGGTATCAGGATGAATTATAGTGGGTTCATAGGGTCAGAGAGATGTTGTTGGTGAAAGGCACAGTGCTGCCTTTAGTAGTAGGAAAAAAATTGAAATAAAACAGAAAAATATTAAAGCATGCAGGCAGTGCTGTCCCCTCACTGCAAAAAAGTGGGTTTAAGAGACAAGCAGGTCAGGTAGAGCCGCTCTGTTTCCTCACATGTAGATGCTTCCACAGTCCAAAGTCCCTCACATGAGGACAAATTAAAGGAAAAACAGGAATGAACTGCATGGGTAAGATGATGAGTCCCAGAGTACTTTAATGGGGTTTGGCTCTGATTCCAAAGTTCCTGGAAGTCTAGCGGAGGGAGAACGAGGATCACTCTCATGAAAGACATTCCCTCATTTGGTGCTTTGATGAATGATGGTAGGCAGCGCTGTCTGACGCATCAGGCTAAAATCTCCCATGGACATTCAGCTGGGTTGCATAAGATCCACATCATATTAATGCTCATCAAACCATTCGGTGACTCCTCGTGCAATATTGATGTCATCCTGGAAGAGACCACTTCCATCAGGGTAGGGATGTTTCATAATTGGATGAAGGTAATCAATCAGGGCTGTTTGCCAAAGGCGGCCAACAAGAACATTAAGTAGAGTTTGCAATTTACTTAATTTTTTTATTTTTATTTTTATTTTTTACAATGACCCTTCATTTTAAGGAGACTATCTGACCCAAACCATGCAAACAAAATTCCCAGATCCTCCAGTTTCCCACACAGATGGAGCAGAGGATCCTGTTTTTTCCTTTCATTCATCACCTTTCTATATGCAATGACTAACTGGTGATTTTAAAGTAGTTCTAGGTGCAAATGAATGACTATGAATGGTTGTCTCTCTCTGTCAACCCTGTAATGGCCTGGTGACCTGTTTGTACTGTACTGCCACCTTTTCCCATAAGTCGGCCGTCAGCTTTGCAACCCTTTAAAAGATTAGTAAGTGGCAGTTACTGAAATTATTTGCTTTACTACTGACAACAGAAGAATCAACCACCATGCATCTGTGAGACTTTGAGCTAAATGCTAACACAAGCTAGCTCATAATAATAACGGTAACACTCTGACGCTGAGCAGGAACAGCACAATGTTTAACATGCTAATGTCTGCAAATTGGCACTAGACAGAAAGCAAAGCATTAAACCAAAGCATCAGAGAAAATAAAATATGGATGATGGTGGTTCTACATCGATGGAGTGGGGCTCAGAATGACAACTGAGAAGTGAAATAAACAAAAATAAACAAAAAATCTGCATCCCTTGATATGATAAAATAAAATAATCTGCCTCCATCTCAGCCACGTCTCTCTGACTTTGTCTCCAAATTGCCCACGTGAGCTGTCCCTCTGATAGACTCATTTCCAATCTTCACATCTCTGCCATACATCATACCAGGTCTCTCTATTATCTTGTAAACCTTTCCTTTCAGTCTTTGCTGTTATCACACAAATCACCCCTGATACTCGTCTTCACCTGTTCCACCCTGCCTGGACTCTCTCCTTTGGGTATCTTGTGCACTGTCTATTGTTTAGGATCGTTGAACCCAGGTATTTAAACTCATTTACCTTCCCTACCTCTTCTCCTTGCACCCTTCCACCTGTCTCCTTTTCACTCACACATATATTCTGTCTTACTTGACTACTGACTTTCATTCCTCTTTTCTCCAGTGCATGCCTCCACCTCTCCAGCCTCTCTTCCACCTGCTCCCTATTCTCACTACAGTTCACAGTGTTGTCTATAAACATCAGTCCACAGAAACTCCTGCCTGACCTAATCTGTCAGCCTGTCCATTACCAGCAAACAAGAAGGGGCACAGACCAGCTTAAACCCATGTGTCAGTCCTACTGCACTCCACACCGCTGTCTCGCTGCCCCATCCTCACCATCGCCACTTCTGACTTCCTCATGCAGTACCACAGTTCCTCTCTTGGCACCCTATAATATGCTTTCTCTAGATCCACAAAGACAGTGCAGCTTCCTCTGACCTTCTCTATACTTCTCCATCAAAACTCTCAAAGCAGACATCACATCTGCAGTGCTCTTTCTCAGCCAACTGACTGTCAGCTCTGTTTGTAACTGAGCTTCAACAACTCCTTCCCATAGCTTCACGATATGGCTCCTCAGTTTTATCCCTCTGTAGTTACTACTCTGCACATCAGCCTTGTTTTTAAAAAATCAGTACCCTGTACACTGCTTTTCCATTTCTCAGCCCTTTCTTACTCTCCAGGATTGCCCACTGCCCTCTCTCCAAGACATATTCATACCTGCACAGGTAAGTCACAAAACAATTTAATAAAGACAGTAAGATTCATCTTTTTGGAAATATGAATGTATGTATAAAATAACTGAGCCAATTGATAATGTAAATGTTGATCACCTGGCTTTCAATAATCCGATGGTGCACTAATAAAAGGAAAGGTATCGTCTCAGTCATTAGGATTCATCCTCTAAGAGGAAATGTGTATGCAAAATCTAATGGCGATGCTTTTACTGTCTTCTAGATATTTACACCAGTGATGGATCAAGTGACTGACCAACATGCAACGTGCCTAGAAATGCAGACATTTAAAATGGTTTGTCCTTAGAGTATTTGGCTCTGGGCCTATGATGGCCAAGTTAATAAGCAGTAACCTGAAGTGGAGCCCAGCAGCTAGACAGTATCTTCCTAAGAATCAAAGCAAAATCAGATTGAGCAGTTAAAAACAATAACAACAACGAGCCGATGACAGCCTAGGAGAAGTCAGACCTGTAGACATCCCCTCTTTTAAAGTCCCTCTCTCTCCTTCTCTCTCTGGCACTGCTATAATTTTCCCGGGTGAAATGATGGATGAGGCGGTGTCAGCCCATGTTCATTATAATGCACACTATCTATTCTTCTCAGCCAGACTCTCCGCGCTCCAGGAAATGCCAGAGTGGTATTGGACCCACGAAGAGAGGCGAGAATCCCATCTGATTTTACCGAGAGGATTTGCTGCTAGGTGCATGTTAACTCAGCACACGGTAATTCATCAATCGCTAATGAAGATACTGCGAGGCGACTGCTCATTCTCAAAAGAAACACATTCCTCTCTGGCTGTGAATGATGAACTCCCTTTGATGCCCATAATCCCCTGCAATATGCTCGTCTTGAATTAATAATAATGTGGATGGCGGCCTTTGTGTGAAACATTTGGAAAACACAGCAGTGTTTGTCCCTGAAAACTGATTTTCACAATCACATTCAGAGTAACATCTTCATGAAGTGTAAATCCATGGCTAGGAATGTCTCTAGTTCTGCCTTATCAAAAGCAATCAACTACATGTGCAAGCTGTATCACAACCTTAAAATACATTTCCTGTGGGTGGTGCAGTGATTAGCACTGTCACCTCACAGCAAGAAGGTTGTGGGTTTTAATATACTGACTGGCTGACTGGGAAATTTGTGTGGAGAAAGCATGGATTGCTCTATTAGCCCTGCGACAGACTGCTGTCCTGCCCAGGGTGTACCGTGCCTCTCGCCCTGTGACAGCTGGGGTGTCCACCACCACTATAACCTTAAATTGGATGAGCAGAAGAAAATAGTTTTATGGAGGTGGCTTAACAAGATGACAATTATTGGTGTTTTTCTATTATTCACACCCTTATGTGACCATTTTTCGGCCCTCATATTAAATAAATAGCCTAATTAAAGTATATATTTTACAATCACGCTTCTTAACATGTCAAATTTGTTATTAACCGTGTGCTACTCTTGATTATAAACGTGACTAAAATAACGCAGTGGATGTGGATGTTATTTTTTGACATGTACCTAACCTACCCTGGCAAAGGCAGCCCCTTCCCCAAGTGTCAGCTGCCTCGGCAGCGGAGCAGGGTGACCCAGCGCGCCATATAAACACCGCTCAGTACTGCCTCCAGGAACACCGCAAAAAGCACAAAGTACTGATTTGGACTCCAAAGATCCCGATCAGATCAAGTGACCGCGAGATTTGCCAGAACAAAAGGAGGGATGCACAGATATCTCACCACCCAATGAATCCAAAGGCTCTGTTGCCCACATTCCCATGGGAGATCCTGTGTCTGTGCCCACATGAGTCAGAGCTGTTTTGGTATCACAGGGGACAGGGCTGATTTCTGTGAACAACTTTTATTTGCTCCACAGCAGTTTCACAGTTATAGGAAATGTCTTTGTTTGACATTGTTCATGTGGTGCAAACCTTTTCAAGCGTATTAGCAACAGAAAAAAAAATCTTACTAATAAGGATGTTTTCCAACTTAAACTTTGGCTATTATATCTCATCATGAATATTTAATATCACTGATAAATATTTAAGAACTGCAAACACATTTTTTAGGAGCTTTAATAAAACTTGATGTCCCAACTGATATAAAGCATCCTTTTACATGTCAGGAGACACACTTCCTGAATAAAGCGCACATGGATGCACGGCACATCTAAACAGACTGTCCGAACAAACATATTATCTTTAATCACAGCAGTAATGCTTCCTTTCTCCTCGGTCAGCAGGGGCCTGACAAAGGGGAAATGTGTGGCATATTGAAATAGATTTATTCAAACTGATAGCATCTCATCCTATCAGCTTCACACCAAGTGGGCCAAACTGTCTTCAAAGCCTTTAAGGGTGTATTGAACAAAAGAAGGGGGAAAAGTGTCCAAATGAGTTCTGGATCATTCCAGGAGCAAAGGGATCGATAACCACCAGGCTAAGCTCCTCTCGCTCATCCATCTGATTCATATCTTGCCCTCTCTCTGCTTTTTTTTCCCTTTTTTTTGTGCAGATATAAGAGGAATCACCAGACTAAAGGCTTCTGGTCTGTGGCAATATGTACCAGCTTCTGGCTGTTTTCTCAAATACATAAAGCTGTATGTGGTGATTAATGTGAGAACTGAACCAGTGTCAGGATGGACTAGATAAGTCAGCATATTGCGATCTTCACTGGAAACATAAGGCAACAAAGGGAATATACAGACATCCATAAATAGCTCTGTTAGATCTGGAATTAGAGGTAACGTCTCTTGTGTGGAAAGGATCTTCTGATTAGCCTGGAAGTGCCACTGAGCAACTGTTTATACACTTCAAATAAGGTTCAGATGGCTGCAAATTTCCCAAAGCTGCTGCGTGAAAAGTTTGCATCACGTGTCCACCTGACAGTCATCGCTCAGATGATTACATTAATCAAAACACTACATCAGTCAGTTATTGTTAGTATTATTACAAATACTTTTTTATATTACTAATTTCTTTTTATATATATTATTCATATATGTCACTTTTAGAATGCGTCTAATGAGTCACACAAAGGCTGCGAGACACTGGTGGCCCTCCTCAGCTGCTTTTTCTCTAAAGATAACATCTCAGTTCAATAGAGGGAAAATAATACACAGGCAGGTGGTTTTGCAGTGTGTAAGCACTTAAAAATCATTATATGACTCCAAATGAAAAAGTCAGATCAGGTCAGTGTTCAATGACATATTTAATTTTTCTGAGGGCGGAGAGATGAAAAGCTTTTGGGCTAAATAAAGTAACTATTGAATCTTAAGGCCTCTAGGGGGATCCACATGCAAAGGTCTGCATATTCTTCTGTTTTGAGCAAGAGCAGCCCAGTTACTTCAGTGTAGTCAGAAAAGACTCTTTTCGGGAAAAAAAGAGCATCAGGTTAGCATAACTAAGTAACCGCTGAGCAAGATTAAAGACCGAATCCAGTTAACTTTGATATCCAACCATAAAGAAAACCCAAAGAAATATAATGTATGTACAGCATGTGAGTCACTAGCAGTAACACAAATATTTATGTGCTGACTTCTGAATGGCCTCTGCAGTACAAGGAAAGAGTGTCTGCATAATAATGCTTTGTTCTTAAGCCTCAAAGGAGACTGCTTGACACAGGACCTGAACCGCATGTTTATGGATGGAGTTTACAAAATCTCTAACAGTACACTTGTAATATAAATATAACTTGTGTACACTGCATTGACAGAATAATAATCAGTACATATTATTATAATGCGCTTCCACTGGATAGATTAAATCAAGCAAAATTGGAATATTTCCAGGCAATTTCATGTCTCTGGTATTCTCCCTGGAAACCCGAGTAAGTATCAAATCAAATCAAATCAAATCACTTTTATTGTCACATCACATGTGCAGGTACACTGGTACAGTACATGTGAGTGAAATTCTTGTGTGCGAGCTTCACAAGCAACAGAGTTGTGCAAAAATACAATAACGTAAAACAAGCAAAATATAAGAATGGCTAAATCTGATACTAATAAATATATGTACAATATATATGCATTACTGGATGTGTATACTAAATATGTTTTTCTACGTGTGTGTGTGTGTGTGTGTATACATATTTTACAAATTAAATAGAGTAAACAATAAAATAAAATATATAAAAATATACAGAGTTGGTTGAGACATGTGCAAAACAGAGGCATTTATATACAGTGTGGAGTGCATAATGTTAATGTTGAAGTTCCAGTAGTGGAGGTGAGGTGTCTATGACGTGTTCAGCAGTCTGATGGAAAAAGCTGTCTCTCATTCTGCTGGTTCGGGACCGGATGCTGCAGAACCTCCTTCCTGATGGAAGTAGTCTGAACAGTTTATGGCTGGGGTGACTGGAGTCCTTGATGATCCTCCCCGCTTTCCTCAGGCACCGCTTCCTGTAGATGTCTTGGAGGGAGGGAAGCTCACCTCCAATTATCCGTTCAGAGCGAAGTATTTGTGGTGGGTTGAGTTTGTTGGCTTACTTAAATTTGAAATTAAAATTTAACAATAGCATGAGATTCTTTTGAAATTATTTATTTGATCAATTTTCATGCTAAAAAAATAACTACACATATTACAAAGAAAAAAGCATCAATGACAGAATTTGCTAAGCGTGTACACAATTGTTGATCTTGAGAGGAAACCAACAAATCTCTATTCAAACCTGCATTTATCAAATGTGTGGCCTTAATGTTTTGGAATATGTAAAGCTGTAAGCAAATTACAGAGGTACTTTCACGTTTAATGCTGTTTTAATGTATAGTAAAAGCTTTAGCAAACTATTGCCCAGTTGCGAAAGCCTGAATATCAGCAGGCTACTATTATCTCCCAATATTAGCTATTTGTTGATCTATCATTAATAACACCCGATAGATAAAACTGTAAAAAGCAAAGAGATGAAAGAAACACCCTTCACCAGAGTTTGTTCACCACCAGGCGAATAACTTAATAACTAACAGGAATTCGGTATCTTAATTTTAAAAAAATGTGCTTGACTGTTTTCTTTCTTTTTTTTTTGTAAAACTGTACATTTGAAAATTCATTGATGATGATGTTTTTAAAAATAAATATTTAACTGTCTTGACACCATACACTAAAACAATAGTTGAAATATAGTAGTAAGTAGATATACAGTTAAACAGCCAACTCAACATGACCTTGGTTCTGGCGTCTTAGACCTTGGTGCTAGGGTGGGGTTCATGGTGGACTTGACTCGTGATAACCTGTGTGTCTTTTAAATCTTGGCTGCGGCCCTGAATACAACCACTCTAAATAACTCCCAATCTTTAGTTTGAGTCCTATTGAGTATTTTCATTTTTTCGCGCGGGACAAGCCTCAGAAATGTTTTCAGATTGTATGTGATGCACATGAGACTAAGACTAACCTACATAGATATCTCTTATGAAACACAGTGTGCTCAGTAAGTCATTCTGACCTCTATTCTGTCACATCCTCTGTTGTGAGAGCACAGATACATTATGTAACCAATGCATCACAGAATGACACCGTGCAGTGATATATATATATATATATATATATATATATATATATATATATATATATATATATATATATATAATAAGTAAAATAATAACCCTTCACTGCGCGTTTCAGGCAGAACAAAAGATCACAGAAACAAAGCGCACTGTCGCGTCCGCCTCTAATATCAAATACACTCAACTACTGTAATCCTGGACTTTGATCACGTGAGTACAAACTTGGCCAAATGGAAAAGGCGAGTCTCGGGTAGTACGCTTCCGACCGCCATTACATTACAATGCGCGGTGGGCTGGACGATCGTGCGCGAAGAAACGCCACAGCGCTCGGCGTAAAACAAACAGACACGGAGGGTGAGAGTGACACATTCGGGCTGCGCGCACGCATACACTTCCATAGCTGCATAATAACGCCGTCTGAGAGATAAACAATGAGGAAGGAGTCGCCGCCGAGGAAACCAAACACGCCTTTGAGGATTTAATTCAATAGCGAAAGAGAAACAGGAGGATGCGCTTTTAAATGCCGAGGTGGTGCTTTATGAGACATTTCAAATATCTTTATATCTGCAGCATGCAACATATTCTTTATGTCAGCAACGGGCGCCAGACAAGGACGGCCACTTCTGCTTGAACTGTGCGTTTTTAAAGAAATCCTACCTGATATATGTATTTTTTTTCTGGTGTGCAAGACTGAGGCTGTTGTGGTCGCGAGAGGACGTTTCGTAATGATACAAAGCTGAAAGGAAGGAAGGATTTTTTCAAACCTCCGTCTGCACAGACGCCTGTTTGTCGTTTTCCTGCTGGTGGAGTGAGCCCTGCAAGAATAGTTTTTTTTCTTGTCTCAACGCTTTGACTCATGATTCAGGCTAACTGAGGAACCCGCTCGACTTTGTCCGTCCTGCCGCGGAGAAGCACTTGGTTGGTTGGCTGGTGTGTGTTTGTGTGTGTGTGGAGGGTGAAGCTTTTTTTAGAGACCTCTCCGTCTGCGCTCCCGTTTAATTCAAGAGCAACAGAGGGATTAAACATTCCTGCCCGCACCACCCGTTTGTGTGTGTGAATGTGTGTGTGTGTGTGTGTGCGTGTTTTCACGCACACTGGGGTTACATTATTGTGAGAGGAACGGTTGTGACAAGAAAGACGGCTATAAATAGCACACGCGATTCTCGAAAACTATCACAAGTGGTGCATCAGCTTGTGGAAACGGAATCAGATATCCTGCGTGCTCCTCAACTTGATTGTTTCGCAGTGCAGCGATTATATTTCAAGAAGTTTTGACTCTTTAATTTTTTTTTGTTTGTTTTAGGAGGAGGAGAGGAGAGGAGGTAGGCTGTTCCCAGAGCGAGGAAGAAAAGGGAGTCGTTTCCCCCCCCCCTTACAAATGGATTACGGTCATTTAATGATGAAACTATCCGCGGAGAGACTGATTTGGAAACAGGCGGATCTTCCTCGGGATTGAAATGGATACATTTGTGCGCTCTCCGGCTGTTGACAGTGATCAGATTTGGAATCGCCCGACCTGGATTGTAACAATGTTGTGATCCCCCGCACACGCTTGGATATATCAACACTACAACACAGGCTTTTTTTTGTTTTTATTTTTTTAATGCATTCTGCACTTCTTTTTGAAAACGCCCATCCGACCACTCCGAGCCTATTATCCGGACCTCTTGTGAGGTTATAAGCCGGCTTGTTTTGTTTTTTTTTTTAATTTCATTTTTATATATAAATTGTTATTTTTTATATTTTTTGGGGGGCAGACTCGTGAGGGAACCGATTTGTCAGCCCCTGCTCGGTGTTTGATAACCGATGTAGGATTTCGACATGCCCTGCGCTGACGACCCCAAAGGCGGACCATTATGACTACATCGGCGAATTGGGTGGCTAACGGGGCAAGCCTTGAGGACTGCCACTCCAACATCTTCTCTCTGGTACGGTATTAATAAATCATGTTCGTCACAGACACGCGAGGCGGCTGTGATGGACAAGTCATAAGACAGTGGGGAGGCACGCTTTAATGTGTGTCTGCTGTACGAAGGTGAACCAATCGCTGATGTTGTTATTAGACAATCATTAACACGGGTTAGTGATTCGGAATAAACAGCATATTTCACCACTGTATGCCTGATATCATAAAAGGAGGGTTTAACGAGGATAATTCAACTTTGCTATCACATTTTCAAACCAAAACAAATCTCGTGGCGCTTTAAAACGCAGGGTTCAAGTGCTACCACAACTGACTGGTCAATTATTTGTGTATTTGCATGTATCTGGCAAGTAAACAATAGATAAACAGTCATTTCTTTTCTCCCTATGAAGAGCACAGTGGCCATTATCCTCCACCCCCTTTAAATAATCATTTCACTGGAAATCTTGCAGGAACTCTAATGCATTGCCAAGCAACTAACTTGGAAAGGAGCCCTGCTGCCACTGTCAGATATCTCTACAACCAGAGAATAAAGCAAAAAAACCCCAAAAAACCGACAACCCCCCCCCCCCCCCCCCCCCCAAAAAAAAAAACAAAAAAACCCTCTGATTTTCAGAAAATAATAGTTTTATGCATGGCGCTACTAGAAAAAAAATGCTACCTAGCTCATAAATTGGAAATAGAAGATCTGAGAATTGTGGAATAATTGTCTCACAGGAGATTTTTTTTTCAAAGCAAGAGAGATCTCGACAGGCAGCATCATGTATTAGGCACACAACGGAAGCAGCACTTTCACACTGAAAACAAGGTGTTTTTGACTCTCCAGGCAGCAGCATTTTTGCAGAGGGTGGAAGGGAACCGAGCGGCGGTGCTTTCACAGTTTTTCATCCTGCAATCAGCGAGTTAACTGTCTTACTACAACAGGCAGCCAAGTGGAAAGGCATGCGGTAGACTGAGCTCAGGCGCAGGCTGCCGCTGAGAACCACAACAACATATGGGTCCTGGGGGCTTTTTTTTAGGTGATCATGCAGGTTGTCGACCTGCAACAGCAGTTGGGACCCTGTTACACTACATACAGAAGTTACAGGGGCACATGTCACATGATTTAAAAAGCACAACACAAAACAGGAGATAGGGGAAGAATAGACTTTGTAGTTAGCACAGAAAGTCAAAATGAATCATCACTTCTTCTTTCTTGTGTACTTGAGTAATATTGGTGTCTGTAACTGGAACAAAGGGGGGAATCTCGAGCTATTTGAGACGCTTGTTTGGATTGCAGTTGCACAGAAATACTGGCATTACGCTAGAAGTCAGCCTGTCAGAAAAGAAAACATTGATTGCCTCTCTGTCACCGTGTCATTCGCGGATATTCCCTTGTGTGTGCGTGGGTGTGTGTCGGGGGAGAGAGCTTGCATTCACTCGCTGTGGCATTATTGGCCATCGTGAACATCCCTTTCAAACGCAGGGAGAAAGACACCATCCATCAGCTGACTTGTTTAGAATATTTATGACTGGCTGGTGCCTAAGTGGTTGCTCACTGGCAGGGAAGTCCAAGACGGGACAAAACACTAATGAGACACCGAGTATCCTGATTAGAGGGGATGATGGAGACAAAGAGACAGCAATGAAGAGTTGCATTTTGATGCTCATGTGACAAAATGCGGCAGAGGTGGAGGTTGAGGTGCTGTTAATATCACCCGAAGGGGATTAAATGAATCAGCAAACAAAAACTTCAGCATATTCACGTTTATTGCTTCCTGCAGGCGTCGCTTTAATGCAGAAACGGTTATTGATTAGTGGATGGAATATTGATCAACAAGGAGAGTAATTATTACCTTTATTTAACCAGGAAGTCCCAGTGAGATCAGATCTGTTTTACAAGGGAGGCTTGGCCAAGGTAATCAATCACAATATAATAAATATATAATATACTCAAAAAAAGAAAGCTACAAATACAACTTAAAATACAAGATCTACAGCATAATGTAGAATATATAAATACTCATAACATTTAACATCCACAGGTCTCCTGTAGTGCATTCATTCTTTATGTTGCTTTTAAACTCACCACTAGATGCAGGCATGCTGGAGATGAGGTCTTTCTGTCTGAACTATAAGCACATCAGGAAACAACCATTTGGAGGAAAGTAGCTGGTAACTGTTACAAAGCTACAAAGGTAGAGTGGAAGCTTAGTTACTATTGCTTTGTAGATTAGATGAACCAGCTACTCCTATTCTTCTGATTTTATGAATCAGTCGAAGGCAGCATCAGGTTTTTTTTTTCTTTTTCATGACAATAAAACTGGCTCTGAGGTGGGATGTTTGTGTTTTTTTATCTTTCCCTCTAGGTTGTGTTCTAGTGGCTAATCACTGAGCGCTCCTGCTCTGACAGCCTGTTAAACAGCATTCCAGCATGCATTAACCTTGTCGCTCACACCGACTTGCTTACTGTTATTGCAACCCGCACCAGTAAAAAAACAAGGGTACCTTAGGAAGCATAAGCTCCCATAATGTGGGAACTTCATGGGGGCATGGTAGGATTACTGTCATGAGCTCCGTGTGGCCCGTGTCAGATTCTTGAAATTGCTGCAATCACACAACCCACAAAACAACTGTCTTGTGTGCTGGAGATCATCCATCTGTGACAGAAAGCAAACAAGAACCTTTTAGGTGGGAGGCAAAAAAAAAAAAAAAAGAAAGGAAAAAGAAGTGACACGGTGAGCTAAGTCGAAGTGGCACTGAAACAGGGAAGGGTGGAGGAAAGGGAGAATAGGAGAAAAAGGAATGTTTTGGGCTAAAGGAGCGAGCAGAGAGAGAGGGAGAGGCTGATGGACTGAAGCAGAATCTGTTTTCATTTTAGGAAAGTATTATGACTGATGTGCATTTCCTGACTGCTAGCCTCAGCCTATTTGAGCGAGAAACTGAGAGTGAAAGAGTGAGACAGAGCACGAGAGAAAATTAAAGAGGGAGAATGTAATGGGAAAGAGAGTGAGAGAGAGAGGGAACAGTCATCTTTCTGTGGACTGGGCAGGTTCTTATAAGACTGAGTCCCAGCCTGAATATGAAACGCAAGGAGGAGACAGTTAAGAGCCTCACAACACAGGAAGCCTGTGTGTGTGTGTGTTTGCACTGGGCACACTGTAAACCATGCAGACTCTGGAGGCAAACTTCAAACACCCGTCATATTATACACACAGGCAGACAAACACACCCGGAGATGCTTTCACAAACACAAGCAGCAACACAAAAAGAGAGGTGGTGGTGGGGGGTGGGTTAAGAAAAATAAACACCCACATTCCCACACTCAAACATATGCATCGCAAAAGTGCACGGGCACACTAAAGTCCTCCCACTCTTGCGTGCGCGTACACACCATGGACCTCGTCGCCTTCATCCGGGGTGCGAATGTATCCTACATCCCAGTGCAAACATATGTGGAATGGAGAGACCTTAATTAAAGGACTTCTCCTGTCCCCCTCGACAGAGGCACGTGGAGTGTAACACTGGTAATTAAGTGTCCTCAAGTAGAGGTCTAATGTGATCAACTAAAAGGTGCTCATTAGCCAAACTGTATTCCAATAGAGATCTTGCTTGTATAATGATGATGCTACTGTCTGGCGTGGACATAAAAATGCTAAGAGATGAGGCTGAGGGAATAGCATTAACAGCGGTGTCTTGATTTATGGCAGGTGAGTGGCCATGGCTTGTAAGAAGAAGCAGGTAATCAGGAGCGGTGCCTTTTTAATTTAAGCTGTTTGCGTCTGCTTGTTATTAATGGTAGAGAATATTGCAAGGTTGCTTAGGGATGAAAAAGAGCTGGTGGTTGGATAGTGTGCATGTCGTGGTCTGCTGAGCCAAGAAATTGTTAAACTGGGCATCATTTGAATTGTGTGTTTGAACTATACAGCAAGACTACTGTTTTTGGTATTTGGTACACTCTAAGAATGAAAAATGCATAGCTGTTTAATATATATATATATATATATATATATGTAGGTTGTTTGTTTGTTTTTACCATAACAACCTCTAAAAATAAATAATTATTAGCAAATAATGTCACGTATATTAGTAGTAGTATATTGTCGGTCCTCTCAATACGATAGATATTATTGCGATTTTTAACATTTTGAGATATTCAGAGATTTAACATCTGCAAATGATGATCACCTAAAAAAATATGTTGTTGTGGTTCTCAGCGGCAGCCTGCGGCTGAGCTCAGTCTACCGCATGCCTTTCCACTTGGCTGCCTGTTGTAGTAAGACAGTTAACTCGCTGATTGCAGGATGAAAAACTGTGAGTTAAATTTTGTCAGTATTTGTTTTACCAAAAAGATATGTCATTCAGTTTTTCTCTTGCTGCAAAATGAAATTAGATTGTCAAGCATACCAACGCTGTCACTGGAACCTGCTATAAATGAATAAAAAATTCAGACTGATATCAGTGTACAACTGAATAAAACAATAAGGTGGCAGTTACATTCAATCTGTTTCTGATGATAGAGCAATTAACTGTGATAACTTTAATTGTGATGTCAAAAATCACCTGTCCGTTGCTGTCTGTGTAGAAATTCCCTATTAACTATTACAATTGCACTCAGCAACATTCCTGTTCTATAGTAACATAACCAGAATACAACCAGCTGGCAGCCAATTGAGTCGAGTCCCCTTGAATTCTGCTCATTGACAAAGATTCATTCAGACTGAGGGCAACATGCCTGCAGTCTGTATTTATAAACTACTTGCAACTAGGGGTGGGTTTTTATAATCGATTTATCGATTAAAATCGATTCTGGCTTGGATTACGTAAAATCGATTCATTAAAATCCTGAATCGATTTTTTAATATAAATTTATTTTGCCCGAAATGCCAGAATCTCAGGTGAAATCTCACAAAATTTCAACAATCACCAAACAGCTAAAACAGTAAATGAGAGCAGGAACACGGATTCTGCACAAAGACTTAAACACACAGCGCAGCCCGCGGATCAGAATCAGTTAGATGTCGAATTTCTCACAGTTGGGGCTGAAAGCCGACGGGTCTGCGCTTTGTGTTCACGCCCTTTATGCGCTGATTCTAAAGCTGTTAGTTTGATGTCTCTCCAAACAATATTGACCGAACCAGCAGCAAAAGAAGATCCAAACTACGCTTCACAAAAACATCGTCAAGTATTCACTCTTACTTTTACTGTTTTGCTTCAACCACGATGCACATCGCTCTCTCTCTCTCTCTCTCTCTCTCTCTCTCTATTATTCGCTTGCTTGTTATGCACAAGTCTACCATTGTTTACATCGCTATCGGCCGACTTTTTTTTTTCTGTTTTATATACTTCCGAAAAGAAAACCTAATTTCTGCCGTTCAATGCTGAACAAATTTAAACTTTTTAAAATTATGCAAAATGCAAAATGCTTAGCCGTGTCTCTAATAAAACCGCTGTAACTTCAGAGGTAATGTTCATGTGTTGATTAATGGTTTTCTTTCGTTTTTGATGTACTGCAGAATATTTTTATAAAATCCAGGCCAGGAAAAATCACCTTCATGTGTTTCTGTGTTTTATCTTCAGCTACTTTGACACAAAGGCATCTGCTGTGACGCTCACACCTCTGTTAAAGTCTTGTGTGTGTCAGCTTCCTTTTTATAGATACAAAAATATGTAAACGTACTAATCAGAATTATAATATTTCTGACTGTCAAAATTTCCCATATTCAAATCGAAGTGAATCGAATCGAATCGAATTAAATCGAATCGTGGATCGAATCGATTCTGGACCTTGTGAATCGGAATTGAATCGATTCTAAAAATCAGTGACGATACCCAGCCCTACTTGCAACTATTTGCAAACCTTCAACAATCTTGCTGAGAGCGGTTGCAGTCAGTCCAAGTCAGACTGCAACTGTTTGCAGAAAGGTTGCCTCCTACCAGGTGACATGTACCAATCGCCTTATGATCAAAAGTGTGAGTGATTGTGCTGGTGTTGGATGTTTTTTCGGTTTCCTTGGCTAACATTATCTCAGGATGGTGGTACATGAGGTGATCCCTCTTATTCATCGAATTCCCAGAGAATTCCCTTTTGGGATTGTTGGTCCTGTATCGATACACTATCACTACGTGAAACTATGCTGCATCAGGTTCCCCCTACGTCTAATAAGTAGCAAAACATACAAAAAGAGCAGGAGTATGTGAGTAATAGATTAGATGTAGTGTCACCATGATGCTGTTTATTCTTCTGCTGTAAATGGCCTGCTCAGTGCACGTCTCAGTCACAGTTATTTACCCGCCAAAATCATGGGAGTCTAGCCATAAACCAGTCTTTAGTAACAATTTTTCAAACTGTAGCTAAAGACATGCAGTGATAGCACGCAGAATGACTTGTTTCCTTGTGTAAGCACAAGCGTTTTTTAAAGAATAAATTACCCAATAAGCAAGAAAAGGAAAAGGAAAAGGAATTTTTTGTGGAGATGGTTCTCTTTAAGAAACATTAGCCACGACATATGTAGTGTTAAACTTGGTTAAGACTACATTAAGCTGTGGAGTTGTGTGTTTTTAATGGAAGACACTCCACGCTGTCCTTGGTGAACATTATAAAAGCGGAGGAAGAAACTGCCCACTGGTGTGTTTTGTTATAGAATAATGCAAGTGTATAGCACAAGGGATTAAGTCATTCCAGGCTTGTCTACACATACAGTTGTCAGTATAAATTTAGCATCTTTCAAATCTATGTGTATATAAAAAAGAAAAAGATGATTACAAAATCAGGATCTGTCAGATGAAATGATGAGTAAACAAACCTTAATCTAGGCATTCGATATCAGATGCCAGCATTGTTTAAATAAATGCGCTGCAGCTTTTTTTATACAAAGATTTTTAAGGGCGACACTGAAGCCAGGACAGCATTAAGGAGTGATCATTCCAGGCTGCTCGCTTGTAGTTCAGACAGGTAGCGCTGGCTTCACCTAGTCTCTGTGCGACACCTCCCACTAATCTGCCACCGCCGCCGCAGAGGGAATCCTTTGTCATGGCAATAGGTCCTGTTCAAGCAGTGGCCCACCTGTCTGCCTGGACGGGGCATGCTCTGTGTCAGAAACACATGCTGCACTCAAATAAGTTGTGAATGAGCAGTGTAGTAGTTACAGAAATAGGATAGAGTACGAGTCGAAAACAGGAAGACGGGAATCGCCTCGCTCGTACTTCTGTTTTCACTACACATCCCTTTTCTCGTAAATACTCTCGAGTGTAGTCATGGATCTTATCTGAGCAGAGGGCTTGTCAGGGACCTGCCGCAGAGGTGAAGAACGGTTCAAAGGCAGAGTGGGCGGGAAGGGAGGGAAGGAAGCGCCGCCGGTCCCAGAGCTGGATATGGGACAGGATGGTGCAGGAGTATTTTGGAGCACGGTGGCTTGAGTGTGAAATATGTAAACCCAGCAGTGCCAGCTGTGTTCTATTCTTAGCGCCCGCTGGTGCTCCTGCATGTGTGTAGGGCGACAGAAGTCTGAGAGGGGAAGGAGGATTGGCAGGAATGGGCAGTAGCTGGTGCCATCAGCTGCCCGTGACAGCTGGAAAGTTTGGTAGGTGGTTGGCGAACAGGCTGATAGACTTTTAGAGAAATGTGTATTGAAAACATCATTGTTTAGTGTTGGTTTGCCAATTTTCTGGTCATACTGGGATAAAAAGTACAACATTTTCTTAGCTTTGCACAAGAAAACATTTTATTCACAGAAGAAAAATACATACATACATATATATATATATATATATATATATATATAAAAAAAAAAATTAGACTAAATGGATACTGTGTATTACACAGTAGGTTATATTATTTGTATGATAATTACATTAAAAATAATCCAAAAGGTACAAAAGAGCACAAAGACAGCTGTGAGCTATAGTTCATACTTATTCTACCTGCCACTCAGAGTGGTCCCACCTCTAGTAATGCATATATTTTAGCCATAATGAAATTTAAATGGGCCAGTTATAAATAAAAATCAGTTTCATGCAGCTGTTATGAAGGGGAAAGTAGCTATAAAAACCAAAGCTGTATTTTACCACGCTATAAAGACGTTTAACTCTATTGTAAGGTTGGACATTTTAACATGAGGGTCTGTGGGGACTGACTTGCTTTTAGAGCCAACCACAAATGGACATTGGAGGCACTGCAGTTTTTGGCACTTCAGCATTGGCTTCATTTTTCAGCCCTGGAGGTTGTAACTTGGATGATGCAAAACAGCTCTTGATATACATTAAAGCCATGATTTAAATGTTTTATGCTTTGGAAAATAAGGAGCCATGCATACTTTCCTAAAACAAGTTGACGTTGTAGTTAATTATAGATCCTAAGTAAATGCAGTTTCCATCAATTAAGTTGTTATTTGTTATCTAAAAAAAATAAAGATATCCCCAGCAGAGTCACATTTCCACCTACTTCTGCTGTTTTCCGCTACACATGAATTTCACTTTGCTCCTCCACATCTGGATTCAACACAAATTCCAAAGGATGGTACCTAATTGTTAGACATATTCCAGAAACCGGTCAAACTTTTGTTTTATGATGCCGCAGGTCTCATGTAGCATCACACAGGCGTGCTGGGCTTTCCTCGGGGAGATCTGTTTGCTATCTCTCCACCTGACTGCAGGCCAATTGACAAAGAGAATTTCTTTTAAGGGAGATATTGCCCTGCTTGTAACTGGGCAAATATTTTCTGCAAGCCAGACAGCTTTGCCAATATCATGGCTGGCTGGGATTCAATTGCTGTTAGAGCGCACTTAGGTTAAAGGGTTTCTCTTAGAGCTGCAAAACAAGAGGGGAGAGAGAAAACATTAATGTTGTCTGCCGCGCTGTTGCAAATTCTAATTATCGTGTGTTCATGTTCCATTGAGAGATTATCTGCGACCAATCAGACGGGTACTTGATGAGAACAAACACATTATGTGCAGACTGTTGATTCACGACCGTTTGTGCATTGATTCTCACTGCTCTGCCAAACGGCGCGGTCTCTCTCATCTTGAATTAGGCAGACACTCATGATTTTTCAAATGCTAATGAAAATTTGTACAGCTCAATTTCAGTCCCGGCTTGCTTTATGGAATAAATGGACATTGCAGTGTAATAGCGACGCACAAAGAGGTTTGATGGAATATTTACCAGACAGGACTGAGTGAGTGTGAAGACACGGGGCTGAAAGCGTTCATGCCATGTTGTTGTTGTATCGGGTTGTAAAGAGTGAATGGATGCACGAGGAGGACTTGAGTGGGATTACGTAAGATTGTGTGAGTGCATGTGCTGGAGTGCAGAGGACTTTTAGTGTAAAAGCTCTGATTGGCTACCACGCCCACTTAGTAAGCAAAACAATGGATTAGAGACAGCAGTCGGGTGAGTTGCAGGTTGGAACCTGTTCAGGTGTGACCTACTGAGATACTAATGGCCTGGCAATGCCTTAGCCCTCCACCCACTCACCTACATGCAGTTTCGTGCTTTCCAGGTTCCTTCCTTAAATTCTGTTTATCTGCTGTGATGAAACAACTGAAAAGTCATGTTGACTTATGGAGGGCTGTCTTTTTATCTGAAACGGCATCCCTGTGGGGGGGGGGGGGGGAAAATCAATGCAGGAAATTACAAGCCAAATTAGATATTTTTCATACTGCTTATGCTCCATTTGCCCAATTTCAGGAACAATCAGACTATTAACTACTTGTAGGCATTTCAAAAAGCCTCCATGCAGTGCTAATTGTACAATTACTGCACTGAGTAATTTTTTTTTTAATACAATTTAAGTCATTCTTGCTGCACAAAAACTCAGTGTGTAATCCTGTACAACGGTAATGTTCAGTCACATTGGAGCTCATGAATTCCAGTTGTACGGGGCGGGGGTGGTGGTGGTGGTGGTGGTGGTGGTGGGGGGGGGGGGGTAAGGGTGAGTAATGCTGTAATTTATAACAAATATTCTTAATCTATTGTAAGTTCAGTGTTAATGAAATTGTAAATAACATTTAGCTGTAAATAGTGATATGATGAGCAATAATACTTGCTAATTATTATTAACAATATAAAATCTGAGACTTTGGCGTTCATTCATTTGACTAATTTGACTGAACTGTCCTATAATATGTCTTGTATCATATCTGATAAAAGACTAAAATTTCCACTGTGCTGAAATGTGCCAACAAACAGTTTATTTTATATTATTTTTAATGAAAAACAAATTTCTAATTAGTTGTTAATGATTAGCAGATAGCTTTGCTCATTTTAAAATAAAGATGTCATTACTCACTAGCGAGCCTAGCTCATTCCCAGGGTGTCAAACCGCCGTTTTTCCAAAGCCACTGGCGTCCCAAAGATCCACACAAGGCGGCCTTTGGTGTTGCAGCTGTGACACAACTGTCCCAGCAATAGTGAGACTGGTCTGAGATCCAGCGTCACGTATTAGACTCCCTCGGTGGCATATCACTGTATTCTGTATATGTGCCATATAACCCCCACACACTCTTAAACAAAGTGCCATAAATGTCAGTTTGAGCTTAATAATATCTAATATTGTAAACACTTTATTGCATATTAACAGGAAATAACTATTAAAAAAAATGTAATTAACAGTAAATTAAAAAAACTAATTAATGATCAATTTAGCGTTTATTAACAGTGGTTGTTATGAAGTGTTGGGAGGTGTAGCTGTGCTCAGGAGGGACGTGCAGCATGCGGCTCTGTGATTTTGAGATTTTTACAGTACTGTAATGTTATATTTTCACTGTAACCCTGGAGACAGAAATCTCCAAACTTGAATATCTTGCTGAATTCCTACAGATGTTGTATGTTGCCTAGCAACTGTTTTTACTTCTCTCTCTTCCTCTTGTGATTCTCCGTTTTTCTGTCTTTTGTGTCTTTTGCTCATTTCTCCCTCCCCGTGGCTTGTCACAGTTAATTAAGTTACACCAGAGACACTAGTAAAGCAGGGGCTGGTTTATTTATTTGCACGTTAATAATTCAGTCGGAGCTGGACCGCTGCTTTAGTCTGTCCCTTAATGCTTTGAAAGCAGCCTAATGCTGCAGCTTGTGTTGTTTCATTTTGCAAATGGCAGGGGATCTTGTCTTTCAGATGTGGCTTCGCTACTGTACGCAGTGTCCAGCTGTCTTTGTTGGTCTTCCGCCGCTGCTCCTCCTACCTCCTACTTCTCTTTGTGTCAGGTGAGAAGTCAGGGTTTGATGGAGGCTTTCCGCGGCGTGATTGGCAGGTCTATCCGTCACTCAGCCCTGGGGACTCTCACTGCTCTAATTAGGTCGCTTGGCTTGCTCACCTCCCAGGGCTGGATGCTGCAGCAGAGCACAGATCAAATGACGGTCCCTTGTTTTGCAGGGGCTTGTAAAGGTGGTGGCAGAAGGCAGAGGAAAGGCATCTGTTTAGTGTCCCAGAGGCCTTTTTTCTACACCTGTTTGGCGCTTTGGTGTCGCTCTCGCTTCCTCGCAAGTGCAGTAATGTGCATCGCTCTTCATTTGTGTTGTAAAATGCCAGAAGGGAGCGCGACTCCTTGTGGGTTAATTTGATTTCAGCGGGTTAATTGATGAAGGGGGAGTCGTTGCCTGTTCTGATTTTTGCCACTGGCTCCTCTAACTGGTGCCTTCTCGGTGTTGACTTAGCAATCGCAGCCTCAGAGCTCACGTTGTCTTTGTTCATATTTAATTTCCGCACTTGATTTTCCGTTGGACTGCTTCAGCATTTCAGCGCTGAAGCGATAAACAAACACACACACACGTAAAAAAACAAAAAAAACAACTGTCATTAAAGTTGTAAGATTTCACTTCCTTTTTTTAAATTGTGACATCTACTGTAGAACCAAGTGTGGCTCTGCAACAATCACTGAGCAGTTACTTTGCTGAAAATACTAAAAGAATGGCAGCTACTACGTCTGCTCGCAGCATAGCCAAACAGATCAGTAATTGACCTTCCTCATCAGGCCGCACAAAAAAATTGGAATCTGATTTCATTCTGCAAGCAGAACAGCAGAGAAGTGGCAACCTATTTCTTTATCTGACGATGTAAGGGAAGAGAACCAGGCAGCATGTGGAGAAAGAGAGCCGTGAAAGTGGAGAGAACTGAAGCAGGGAAAAACTAAGGTATTGTGTAACTGTCAATAATGCCCCAGATTAAAGCTTTCTTGATTTGAAGATTGATTTTGAGGCTAACCAAGGGAAAAAAAATTACATTTTGTTTCATTTAACTCCTTCACGAACGTATCCAGTGCGTTCCCAGTTGCATGCTTTTAACGTGAATGCTTTCAGTTCTAAGAGAATAAGAGGATGTGATCTTGTTCACATTGACCTGAATGTGACAGCCACATGCCATAAAAATGACTATGAGGGGAATTAATACGTGTAAATATTAAAGGGGATTTCCATAGATGGAGTTTCTTAATTTTATTCTGCATGCACAGCTAATTTCTGTCATGTCAAGAAAACAAAAACAAAGTCCAATTATTGCAAGTACCATTCATGAAAATCTTTATACTCCCAAATACAATATGTAAGAAACAATGTGAAATAATCTCACATTTTACATGTAACAACATTATGTGTGTTTTCTTAAGAGCTTATCTAACTTAGTGTTGTGGGAATGCGACAGTCTGTCCCAGCTGATACAGAGCTAGTGGTTTACACACACCTGGGAGAGGATTCTAGTTCATCACTGGTCCTAAAACAACCAAACACCTACCAAATAACGGGACACGCACGGCTTTACCCAGAATACCCAGATTACCCAAAATCCACTGCTTCTCATTCGTATACAGCATATGTTTTTTCCTACTTTTTTCTACTGTGTGATGTCAGTGAGGGCAGATATGCTTGTGATCATCTCAGGCGCAGAAGTCCTGCCCACCTGCTCATCAAACCTTTTGCTTGCGAGAGGCAGCCAATCAAAAGACACTTGACTTAAAGCGGCGAGGACCCGTTTTCAGAGAGCAAATAAAGTCCTCTGACATTGAATCAAAGGGAGATGGATGCTGTTGTGTTTGTCTGATAAAGACAACAAGTCTTATCTAAAGACTCACGGGCATCACAAGCGATCTGAACACACCCCAAGTATTGGCAGCTTGGCAAGCGGCTAATCAGATTTGACATTGATGAGAAAGCTATGCCACTCTAAGACAGACTAAGTGTTCGGCATATGCCAGAGTAGGTAAAACTGCTGAGCCAAGCTGTCTCTCAATCGCCTAAAGTGGCTCCTTTGTCAGCCTGCGAGGCTCTTGCGCTGAGATTCCTAAAGAAGTGGCGTCTCTCTCAGACGACATTCTCTGTGTGCTTTCTGTCAACTTTGGTAGAGTATTAGGCGCTTATCCTCTCAGATGATCACATCGGCTGCGTTCCTGTTAGAGTCTCAGGCATTTGCCAAATACATTTAGTCGACCTAGACTAAATATATTTCCTCTTAACTTTCGGTGTAAACGCGTGTTTTCAAAGATCTCTTCTGTCTTCTGCGGCTTTATGTGCTATGGCTTTTCACGGCAGTCGTTTGTCCTGAAAGTGAAAGGAAGTGCTCCGCAGAGTCATGTCTGAATGCTTTGTCAGTACACGGCTCTTTCTTTTTCTAGGGTTGGGCCAAAGGAGTGTGTGTGTGTGTTTTCCTGCATCAAAGTACTACTCGGGGAGTTCAAGAGGTCCATTCAGAAGGTCTGCAAGTTTTCAAGAGAAAAATGAGGGGAGTGAAAATATTTTCAGACTGTGGAGACGTTCCTGAAAAGTCTATGTCAAGTGTGTTTTCCTCTCAGCTTTGCCATCTGAGTAATGAATGTTTCCTGTTCATTGTAAAGCTCCCGGGCTTTAAACAACATATGCACACGAGTTCCAGTTTGTTTGAGCTGTCGTATGACAAACATCTCTAGAAATGGGATCCACTTCTCTCTCTCTCTTTTCCTCTTTAAGTCATGTTGTGTTCAAGCACAGTGCGCTAAAGATTAACGCACTGACTTCCATATTTTTGTGATTACAAGCGCGGGACTGGTGTACTGAGGCTGACCTCTGGTTTGGAGACAGATTCTGTTATTCTGAGCCCCCCCCACCCCTTTTTTTCTCCAGGAAATACCTTTTAAACTCTCAGCTTTAAAGTTTGGATTTCTTTCCGACACCACCTTTCAAAGATAAAAGATAGAATCCACCCCATTGTGCGAATGGTGGGAAGATTTTAAAGCAGCTATAGCTAAAGCTAAAGCTGTGTTTTCTAGACAAATAAAAAAAAAACAACAAAAAACACATAAAAGGATAAATAAATAAAAAAAAAGGCAAAGAGAAAAAGTATGAGACACACCTGCCGGGATGTATTACATAGGCATCTGTGGAGGTGAGAAAGTGCTGAGAGATGAGTGGGAGAGTGAAGACGAGGAAGATAATAGAGGTGAGAGTAAGGTCAAGGCTTTGGTCCGTCTTAGCAATTGAAGGAAAAGCTTTTGTTTTTGGTCCTGCATTCAATCAGAAATTGAACCAGCCAACCTGGAGAACAAGGGGCTCGGAGGAGTGCAGGGTTTTATTGACAGTGAAACAAAATCTTTCCATCTTTTTTCTTGACCCCTTTGCCTTTTTCCCCTCCCCGTGGTAGTGTTTAAAATAGACAGAGACTGCAGCCTGGAATAATCTTTGATTTGCTCTTTTCTACTCGGAAGGGTGATGAGGAATTTGCTGCTTTCAAATACACATTTGCTGTGCTCTTTTTGCCGGCTTGCAGACTGACAGTCGAACCAAGTGCGCCGACGGCACAAAAGGACATTTTTGTCCTAGTTAATTTCTCTCAGATTGATGAGAGTCGAATCCCAATTGGGTAATCCGTTCTTTTATAACATGTTTTTACAGTTTTGCCTCATTTAGCACCAAAATTGCTCTACTCATACAGCACATTGTTGTTGTTGAAATCCATTCTCTGATTTGGTGTGATCTTCAGGAACTTAACCCCCCATTCCTTTAAAGAGCGGCGATGACAGAATTATACTTGAATGAGTCAAATAACCGTTTTTTTTGTTGTCCTTTGTGACTGGGTTTTCTTCAGCACCATGATTTGTCAGTGGAGTAGCAAATAATAGCTCCGCTCTTTGTCTCCAGACTCAGTTGTGATATCAGTTGAATTCACATGCTTGACAGATTTTGTCTTATGTGTTACAAGTGGTAATTTATTCATACAAATATGAGAATTCGCTGTTTGTTAGCACTACTACTGATTTCGGAGGTCTGATAGTGAAGGTGAAGAGTGCTGAGAGATCATTATCATCCAGCAAGAGTGTAGCTATCACTGCCTCGGTGTACAACTCATATATTAAAGAAAAACACGGACACAATATTGATGAACGCGCACGAGGCCGATAAATGAACGAAAACACACGCGCGCGCGCAGACAGATAGATGAGCAGATCTTAGCTGTCACGTCTGAAAAATAACTGGACATCAGTCGGAAAATATGTCCGCCTCCCGATGCATGCCAGTGATTTTTTTGTAATTTTTTTTTTATTTCGAACACTTCTGGTCTGCACATCATCACAGCTGCGGTGTGTGTGCATGCCAGTGTTTGTGTGCAGGCATGTGTTTGGATGTGCCCGCCAGCGTGTGAGCGCAGCTCTGTTCCCCCTTCCTTCAACTGTGCCACAGCTAATCCTCCACAGGAGTTCAGCAGCACTTGCCACATGGCCGAGAAGTACACAGCACCTTTTTTTGCGCACTCTGGCCCAAAAAGACAAAAAACAAACCAAAAAAGTTCATTATTTGATAAAACCTCAGCCTTTTCCACACATAGTGGGTTTTGTCTGATTGTTGGGGGTTTCTCTGTGTTATTGTTGGCTCTTTACCTTAAAATCTAAAGCGCCTTGAGTTGATTAGAATTATACTGGCAGAAATTAAGGTGTCTTCTTCCAACTTTTGCTATAAATTGCTGTGCAGACTTCTAAGCGGAGCATGTCTGAAGAGGGCCGTTTGAAGAATCCGTTCACGGGAGCGTGCGTTTCGCTGGTATGCCGCCATTGTAAATATATATTCTGACACTTTGCTTCCATCATCTCAGAGCTCCTGATGCAGTAGAAGCAGCAGACAGCTGTGCCAAACAGTGGAGGAACTTTTGACATTGACTGGGAGTGACGAGGCAGTGCAAGCAGATGTCTTCCTCTTTGCTTTGGGACAAACAGCATCTTTGACCTTGTCACGGCTAATTTTAGGGCTCAGCTTATCACAGCGCCAATGTTTATATCTTCTATTACACGCGCTGTCGTTATAGAAGGGACGCGCTCGTAATTATGGGTTAGTTTTGCTGCAAGGATGTTCCTGCGTGCCAAATGCATACTTTATTGTATGCTCACAATTTAGGACGTGTGCCAGTAGGTAATGTGGATATGTTCGTTAGGAATACTTGAGCATATACACACCCTTCCTCAGAGTCTTTGCTTTCTCTTTTTAGCTTCTTATTTGGGTGCAGAGAGTAGTCGGCAGTTTGCAAACACACTTAACATTTCTATAAGCCTCCTTGTCCCCTCTTTTTACACTCATCACAACTGTAGAGCCTGCTTTTCTTCACCCACTCAAAGACACCGCAGGCTTTAATTTCCTTTGAGCTGCTCTTTTCTACCTGTCTCTGCGTTAAAGTGGGTCAGTATTTTTCTTCCCTTCGTTGGCCTTGGATGGCTTGGTGCCTGGGCCAGTGTGCCAAACATGATCCTCACAGCTGGGTGAACACAGGGGAGGAGAAGAGGGCAGCGCAGCACACTCGGAGATTTTCCCTCTGCCTGCCAAATCTCTGTCCTGTTCAACAATGCCTTTGTGCACTCTGCTCATTCATGCTCGAATGCAAACACGAAAACACAAACAAAGATCAGAATATAGTTTCCGGAGCACACGTGATCATCACAGGATCGCTGACATTTGTGTGTTTTGGTTTCTTTACCCACACTATGTGTGTGCTCCTAAAAAAAAAAAAAAATCAGCATTATGACAGGATTATGTCTCCTGTCAGGCTTTGATGGAGGAGACGTTTCCAAAGTTGCAAGTCTGCAGCAGGTGACAGAAACACCCTTTATCTCATTAGGTTAAATGGAGAAGATGTCAGTTGCTGGGCGAGATTCCAACCATTGAACCTGACACTTGTTTCCTCTTTTCACGTCTCTCTCGTTTTTGGCTTGGCCTGCATTTCAGTGCCGCCACTCCTGCAGTAGTTCATTCATGCATTTCACTCAAGGCCATCCTTTACGTCTCCCTGTCACTCTCCAGCTCGTCTCTCTGCAGTAGTTACACACTCTTTATGCTATCTTTACAGCAGCACCAGCAGCGGCGAGAGCGGCGAGTGAAAGCATCGATTAAATAAGGTTACAACAACACAACAGGGAGACGTTAAATAATTTTAACTGTTTACACAACGATTATAGCCGTGTAAACAGGAAGTCGGCGAAAACAGAAAATGAATGGACGGCACATGTGCAGATGTTGATTAAATCAGCAATGTCTGATGTGATAAAACAATTTATATGGTCACTGTTAAAAACCACACCTAATGGGTTCATCCATAATGCTCGTTTTAATTCATCTTCGATATAATGATGTTTTTTTTAGAAGCTGATGTTTTTAGAAATCCTCACTACAACAGTATTGCACATTAACTATTAGTTAATAAATGATTAAAAAAAAAAGACATTTATTAAACTCAGGATCATTTTAATCATCGTTCTGCAAGACGTTCAGCTGTAGTTCATTTATGCTGCCGACAAAATACGAAACAAAACAAAACAAAAGGTAAATGAAAAAGAATGAATAAATAATTTAGTCATGAAAAGTAAAGCTATTATCTGTGCTGAAGTGTGGAGGATGAAATCAGTAATCTCACAGCCCGGGGAAAGAAACTACTTTCTGTGGCACGGAAGTGGATACATCTGTATCGCTTGCCAGATGGCAGCAGGGTGAACAGGCTGCGGCTGGGTTGGGCATTGTCATTTAGCATATCGCTGATGTTCGCTAGATCGGTACCTATGATATTATGAGCATTGTTAATCACATGCAGCAGAGCCTTCCCATCCTGGGCTGTGCACAACCTATCAAAGTTTGTGATGTTTCCAAATGACTTTTTCTTGTGCGTGATTTAGGAAGAACATTCATTTCCAAGGGTGTAAATGTGTCATGTCGGTGTCCTAACGATTCCCAGGAATCTAGAAGCGTTCACATGCTCCAGCTCAGCTCTGCTGCTGTGTGTTCGTGTATGTCTTTGCCTCCGTTTTTTTTTTCAATCGTGGAACAATCAGTTTCTTGGTTTTGTTGTTGTCAAGCAGTAGATTGCTCTCTGTGCAACACACTGCAAAATTGTTAATTTTCCTCCTGATATAAACTCATATCGGTGTCAAAAATAGAAAAGAAGAAAACCAACCGTCGCTTTTTAACTGAAGCCAAGACAGCATCCTGTAATGTCTGGCCTGAAATGCAAAAATATTCAATGCAGAAGTATAAAAAAAAGCGTGAAACGGCAAATCCGTTCGCTTTGGTGAGCCTTGCACCAGAGAACAAGACAAAAAAAAAGGTGAAATGATTAAAGAATTGTTAAAAAGATTACTTGCTAAATTAACTTATAAATGAACTAATTATTTTACATTGCATTTAACTGTGATTGCACTGAAGCCACGGGGAAATGACTCTATTATTTACTGTAAGTATTAACAATGCATTACAAATACAAGATTTAAGGTTCTTTTAATTGCTCTTCTCTTCCAGGCGGAGTTGACGGGCATTAAATGGCGTTGCTACAGGTTCTCCAGCGGCGGGGAGTACGGGCCCGTGATCTCCGCCCCGGCCCAGGACGACCCGGTTCTGCGCAGCTTCATGCGCTGCGTGCAGTCCAACCTGCTGTGCGTGTGGCGACGCAAAATCAAGCCCGATGCCAAGGAGCTGTGGATCTTCTGGTGGGGCGAAGAGCCCAACCTTACTGGTGTCATTCATCAAGAGCTGGAAGGTGAGAAAGAGGATGAAAGCGATGAAGGATGAGGGTCGCTCCTGTGTTCTATCCATCTCAATTATTTTTCCATCCCATCGGTCTTCGCCTCAGCTTCCATTGTGCTCTGGAAGTTGAGGTTGTAAGCTTTACGGGCTTGTAGTTGCTTTATATAGAGGGGAGTTATCATGTGGAATACAGTCTTCTTGTGCTTTTAGTGGATTTTATGAAAAACTGTCAGAGAAGTAGTGAAATATGTGTTGTGTGTGAGATACATATACACAATAACGCAGGGTTTCATAGTGTGGCATAATGCCTGTATGTTATACATGAGCCGCAGGGGCTCTCATATAGCAGACCTGAGTATTATGCAGATTCAGGCTGTTTAGTCGGCTGCACATTTGTTTAAGATGTTTAGGGCATATTGATCCGGTTTGTGTGGAGCAGTCCTATTTCTGAGCCCCTTATAGCTCATATCTGTGTTTGCTTTTGCATCTCAAGTGTTTATATGCTGCTTCAGGACTATCACTATGATGAAGCGCAGCAAACGAGTAGATTTTTCTTGCCAGCGTGACTATGTGTGGCGGCGTGTGCTGGTGAAAATTACACCGAGATATCTCACTTGAGAGAGTGCTACTGTCAGCACTGTTGTCCCTATTTATAGCAACATTTGCATTATCTCGCTGTGCACGTGTGTGGAAGTCTAACGTATCGACCGAGCCTGTGGAAGCGGGGAAACAGGAGAGGGATTACGTTGGGTTTGGTTCAGCAGGACATGAGTCGGGAGCTGGGAAAGACAATATTGGATGTAGAGGTGGAAGCGATAGCGAAAATTTCAGTTTTTCGGTTATCTATTAAAGCTGACTTGACGTGAAAAGGCCTTTCAGGCACTGCAGTAGGTATTTGACAGATGTTTTTGCCGCTGCTGGGGAGAGCCTTTTACTCTGCACAAACATGTGTAAGAGAGAAAGATACGCTGTATATTCTGAGTTACGTTTGCATCACTGACACAGAGAAAACTCACCTTTTTTTCATTGCTACCCCTCCCCTATCCAAACTGCCAGCATCCAAACTCCACTTTTATATCTACTCACATCATCCAACTCCGATATAATCTGGCCTTTGTGAAAATGGTATTTTTTCCCCATCGTCATCGATTTAAGAAGATCTATGAAAGCTGATAACGATCACGCAAACACATTGAGTCAGTGTAGTGAGAACAGTGGCAGCATTTAGGCTTTCGGAGCAAAAAAGTTACCTGAAGCCATAAAACAAGCATGTAGAGCGTGAAATTTTAGCATTACCTCACCAATTTACAAGCTGCTAACGGCAGCCTAAAACACTGATAATAACTCTCTTTGACTAGCACACTAAGGTCCAATAAAGCTGATAACAATCTAAGCCTTTTTAATTACATTTTATGGTTATTGATTTCTTCCTGTTGCAGTGGTGTCACTGTTCTAAGAATTTTATTACTATTTGTCTATTTTTCAATGCAAAGATATATCCTGCACATTAACACGTGTTAGACATTTGTCTTTATATGTTACTTTAAAAGAAAGTCAAGGTAACATTTCATAATATTGAGATTTCGGGAGGCTTTCTTTTAGAGTAGTAGAAAGAAAATGACCAAAATGTACATTTCTTATATTTTATATACGGTGTAAACACGTTTATATGTACTAAAATACAACATATTTGCATTTTTACAAAACCTTATTTTGCAAAAGTAAGTAACAAAATGAAAAAATAATTGTAATGAAACATTTTTACTTCTTAAGTCTGAAATATATTTTTTCTGCTTTACATGTGTTTAAAGGCACAAATTGATCTAATGATCATATCTTTGTTATGTAAAAAGAAAAAAAGATAAAGCCTCATTTACACATTTACACATCCATTGTTTTGTTTAAAAAATTGTGTTAATGTAATAATCAACAACGAAAGTCACACGTTATTATTTCTGCTTATTTTTTCTAACTGTAGACTTGTTTCTAAATATTCAGGTTGAATTAGATTCAACATAACTACCCAAACAAGAACCCAGAGATGTTTAGATATGGCTGCCAAGTGGCAAGGCTTGCTTTGGTGACAATGTTGGCCGGCTGTTTATGTTCACAAATGGCCTGTTAATGGCTTTAATTGTGCATCAGCCTGTTGTAGTCTATACACTCTTCTCATAGTGAGTAACTGAATCCTGAAACTATAAATATTTCATTTTTTTATATTGATAAGGTGCTGAAACACAACGACAGCGTCACACAACTGAAAAATGATGCATTCATTGAGCTTTGATATATCTATTTCTTATTATAGTCACTGTTATGTCTTGCTGTATATGCCATTTGATTTAGCAGTGCCTTGTGTTGCAGGGGTTGATCTCGCAATTGTTTGTTTAAGTCCAAGTGAGCAGGTTTCAGGTAGTCTCAATCTACGAAGTAAGAATCTGCTGGATTATGTTTTTGACTTTCAGTACTTCCACTTCTTTATCTTATAGAGGCCAGTTTTGGAGCAATGTTAGTGCTGTGGGATCTCTTTCTACGCACAACAAATGTAGCCTACACATACTCACACACACATCAAGCATACACTTATGATGATAACACTTCTTATTTGTAAAATCTCACAGGTCTCCTATGCATAATTCCTATTAAGCATTGAAAATAGCACTTGGGGTGTAAGAAGTGGTTGATAATTGTTAATTAAAGTGAAGCTGGATTTCTTCCCAATTAGAATCAGTTGTAACACACACACAGGGGATATCAGTGTTTTAAGAAGTCTTAAAAAAGCTGCACACCTGCATATCTGTTCACAGTGGAAAAGCTTGATCTTAGCTTTCTCCCTTTTCTGCGCCTCTTTCTCTGCCTTGCTTACTCACTGCTCTGACTTCTGTCCTCACTTTTGTCACATGCGAAAGTCATGTGATTTCTCACATCACATTGCTCGCCTTGCTTTCCTTCTTAGTTGACCGAGCCTTACACCTTCATATATTCAACACACTGTTGAACGGACCTTAAGCTGCTATGCCTACCTTTGTACTTGAGCAGTTAGTTTGCATTACTGCTAATGCAAACTAGATGCAAATAACAATATGGGCTGGTGGAAATGTCACTAGTGCTGCAGCTGTTTAGTCGTAAACCAAAGTATTAAACAAAAGTTCACCTCAGTTGAAAAGAACAGTTATAAAAATAGGGGATAAAAGTTATTACGTTGAATCTCCAGGGTACCATGTATGTCATACTTATTTTGGTGTTAATGGAAAAGTGAGGGGATAATTAGAGCCACTGGGATTAATCCATTATAGTCTACAAAGATTGTAGCCATTCCGTACTTACTCCCATCTGGAACAAGGGGACGAATGGATAAGAAAAGAAAATCTAAACTCTTTTTATTTTAATGGATTTACTACCAAATGGACATGATTTCCAGATTCATATAACAAAATTTAAAATCCAAGAATTCATTAAAAAAAAAAAAAGACTTATTCATACACATTTGAAGGAACAGCTAGAGCTATTTAGAGTATTTATGTTTTGAGTCATACAGCAGATATTAAAGCAGTGTGCTCTGACATGTTTTTATATTAGCTGGCTGCTCCACTCAAAGAGGTTGTCATCCTTCAAATTTTCAGAAGCTATATCAGACTTGTAATGGTTAAGAAGACGATTATGCTTAACATCCCTTACGCATCAGCTTAAAAAGAGACTGACTGTAGAGTTTAATTGGAATAGCTGAACTAAACTGTAGCACCCTGTAAACAGTGTAAAAACAGGCAAGGAGCTAGGACTCTTAGATCATTTAAACAAATGCATCATCTTGGGAAAGTCATCTTGTTAAAGCATGTTGCGTGTAATGTACCCATGCTGGTAGGTGTTAGAAGAATTTAGAAGAAAGCAGATTGTCTTTCTTGAGGTGAAACGTTCCTGAAAGTCACTGTCAAGTAATTAAACATAATTTAGGGACACAGAATTGTACAGTGATTGGATTTTACCTTTAATGTTATCTTTTGCTTAAAAAAAAAACCTAAAGTAACATATCATTTGCATCCATACTCACTCGTTGTCAAAACTAAAAGTTACTGTTCGATTAGAAACTCGTTTACAGCAGCATCCCCATATGGAAAAGAAATAGTAAAAACTTATATGATTTACTCATGAAAGTGGCCACTTTCTCATTACTTTCATATATTGTTTTAGTAAGTATCTAAAACATACACGTTTCATTTATATAATTTTTTCAAGGGATCTTATATCTGTTTTCACTCTTGTATGCTTTTCATACAAGTTTCACACAAGACAGATACAAACTTTATAAGATTTATATATATCTTTTCCATATGGGTCAATATCAATGTTACCGTCTTTGTCTCATCACTAGCAGTTGAACTTTGACCTTTACAACACTAAGCAACACTTGGAAAGGTCAATGAAGCTTCAGTTTCAGCAACATTGAAGTACTGAAGAGGTATTATAAATATTAACCTGGCCTGTGCATACGTCAGTGTTAGCCATTTAACTATTAGCAGTTACCTGAAAGCTGCAAACCCACCATCAGGTGGTCACAAGCTCGTTTACTCCCAGTGGCGGTGTTGGTATATGGAAGGTTGCATCAGGCACAAGCGCTTTGCCAGATGTTTAGTTATCCATACACTACGTGTGTAGACCATGAGTGGCCACAAAACAACGTAGTACAGGTAGCGCGTAGTGGCTACTTGAACACAAATTTAGTGTCGTGCATGCTGCTTTCAATGTGAAAGGGCCCTAAGCTGTCTGGTGTGCTATCAATGAGGTAGCGGCTAAAGGCTAATAACTATAAATAAAATGATAACTTTAAGGTAGGAGCCCAGCCCGTCTGTAACATTATAATAAGTGTTATTAATTTAACTGGATAACAAAGTTATTTGTGTCTAAAAGTGATTGTATTTCTTGTAAAGTCCCAGATTGAGGCTAAGAAAAGCCTAATGTCAGCTAGCCAAAAACAGTGGCAGCCTGTCTTACTTGTGGAGCCAAGTTACCAGAAGTACAGCACTACCTCAAAAAGCCTAAAAATCTTTTCTTTTTTTTCCTTTTTTTTTTAGGACTACCTAAGACAACCTTAACCCTTTAAAGCCTGAACCATGAATTAATTGGCTAATTAAATTAATTGAAAATAGTGTTTCTTGACCCATCTGATAAAATTAAATAATAATAATAATAATAATAATAATGTTGGTTCTAATTTGTATCATATTTACTACATCTAACTAAAAATGTCTTATTTTGTTAGTTTTGGGGAAAAAATCACACTGATGAGGTAGAAGTCCCAAAAACCGTTGTATATATACATTTGGCTTAAAGGGTTGAAAAATAGATGGAATTATATTTGGTCATTTGTTGTCTAAGCAAACACTGTAACGTTTATGTTCTACGTAAGTAGAACTGATTTAAGTGCTTTTCACACTTAAATTTTCTAACCCACTGCTGGACAACTCTACAAACTCATTCTGATACAGGACAGACATCTCCTCTGGCTGTCCTGCTAGGCACTGGCTGGCACCAAGTAGCTGTTTTTAATATTTTTGATGTTCTGGTGATCTAAGGTAACAGAACAGGTTTAGCCGACTCCCCTGAGCTCATTTGTTTAAATATACACAAAGTAACCCAATTCAAAAATATATCGATATGGGCTTCTGACTATTCAAAGTGATGGATATTTTCACCTGCTGTTTAGTCTTAATTAATTGCGGCTTTGAGTTACTCCCAGCAGCATGTGCAGCTTACTGTTAGATCCAGCCTTGCATCTTTTTCTACTTCCTCACTATACTGCAGCACTCTGTGGTATTGCCTTTGGTTAAATGACAGGCATTAAAGCATCATGTTCAACTCATGGTGACTTGCTGTCCTAAAATCAGACGGCATTGGCCTATAATGTATACAGCATAATAAAACCCAGTGTGGGCTGAGTACAGTTTGTGAGGAAACAGGATTAGTGTGCTGAATGGGCTGAGTCATCAGCGTGTTGCCAGCACAGCCAAAGAGAAAGTGACACACATACACACAAACACACAGGCTGTCGTGTACACACGCACACACACATATGCACATACTTAAACATGCATAATGGTCAAAGTGGTGGCTGAATACACAATCTGGACCTTATGATCATCCAGCAGAAGCAACACCTACCAAAGAGATTTACATACTCATACAGAGCCACAAAGAAGCCTGTGTGCGTGCGTGTGTGTGTGTGTGTGCCACTGTCTCTTTACAGCAGCTACAAACAAACACACACTTCTCTTTTTTGTCTGTTTGCGGGACATGGCGGTGATGAAATAATTTATTACAAACGCTGAAAGTGCGGTCGCATCTTTAAAAGAATTGTTGCATGAATTACTCGATAACAATTGCTCGTAATTGTAAATAGCACCAGAGAAGCTTCCTGGTTAAACAGAATTAACCAGGAAGCTTTCATGAAGCAGCATCAACTACCTGGTGTGGATGTTTCTTTGGTGTAACTTACATTTCAGGGAACCAGAAGACACTTGCTGAGAGGCAACAGCACTTGGTTTTTGAATATACCTTGAGGTGATTAGGGACAGAACTGGTTTGAATGAAATCACAACACATTAGTCAAGGTGTCATAATGCAAGAACGAGGTAATGCATTTTACTGTCTGGTTCTGTTGGTCTTTTTCCCCACCTTTGATATGCCAGACGAGGGAAGAAAAATCTGCAACATTAACGATGGCTCTCTTCCCTTGAAATGTCCCTGTAAGTCATGACAGAGAGCCAACATGTCACTACACAGCCACAGTGAGAAAAGATCAGTTCAAATGGTTAAAATGTCTGGCAGTCAGTAGGTGGGTTTTAAGTCACACGTTCACACATGTAATCACAAGTGTCAAACAGATGATTCGAGCCACTCTTGTGTGTGTGAGTGAGAGTGTGAGGGTGATGGCTCATAGACCTGTAAAGAGCTGCTCTGCATAGAGGCACTGGTTAAAATGTTTCAGTTCTGAAGGATGCATGCTAAAAATGTGTCAAAATTGTGTCCACTGTAATTACTACGGTAATTAGTCAACCAAACCAAGACAGTACATCAAATAATATCTTAAACTTATACCCCATGTGGTCTTTAAACTAAAGTGGTGATTTATCGCTCTTGAAGCAAAACACAAAGAAACGGTTTGGTTTGCTCAAATTTGCTGTAAATCTGTTACATGAAAGTGATAATTTGATGGTGGTTATACTCTTATAACCTAGTTTTAGAGTGAAAGCTTTCAGATTTACTGTTTTGTTTTGTTTTGATTTGAAGGAGTCAAAGCAAGAGCACAAGAGGCAGGGGTGAAAATCTTTTTAGGAATAAGTTTTTCTCACGATTAAACAGTCGGTATAAATCTGTATGAAAGATTCAGACTAGTGCGATTGCTTTTCAGAGCTCTATCTTCCACAAGGAGTCACACGTCTTGGAAATATTAACAGTGAATTCCTGGGTTTCATTTTCTTATAACTCCCCGGACTTTTTAATCACTTCCTTTATTATTATTATTTATTGATGATCTATATGTTCAACTAGGCAAAGCTTTTACTCCAGATGCCCCTTCCAATGCAACCTTCTCCATTTATCCAGGCTTGGGATTGGCACTAGGAGTATACTGGCTTGTGGCCCCACCATGGGGCCCAGGGTTAACAATGATTGCCTCCAGTTGGCCGACAGGATGCCGGTGGAAACTATGCTTCTGTTGGCCAAATACAAAGGAAGAGAAGAGAGGGAAGGCGTGTTAGGAGGGATTGAGAGAGAAGGACATAGATGTAGTAAAGGAGGACACGAAGAGAGGAGGATTCTAGGGATAGGATGAAATGGAGACAGATGATCTACTGTAGCACAGCTGAAAGAACGACTATATTGTTATTCTGTTCCAATGGTACATGTTTTTTACATGGAGGCATTACCCAGGGTTCACTAGTGGGCCTCCTGCCATTCCTGTTAGACTTGTTTGAGCAAGGAGGACCTAGTCTCATTCCCAGTGCATCACATGCTGACGCTTGGTCACTTCCCTTTGGCGTCACTTTATAACACATAGGCTACCCTTCAACGTCATTGTTCAGTGTCCATTGTGATTGGTTCATTTTTAAAGTGTAAACCTAACGCGTGAGATATGACGAATGGTATAGTTCCTGTCTTCTTATGCTCCCATAAGAAGACAGGAACTATGATAAATGCATTTAGTCATTTTTCCTCCATCAAAGAGAACTGTTCATTCTTACCACTAAATATTGCCTTTTGAGATGCAGTCAGCTATGATGAAGCAATATTTGCTGACGGGATATTTAATCATAAACTATGTATAAACGAAGTGCATCCTATCTGAAGGTTGCCAGACTGTTGGATTCTATAAATTTCTATGTGAAAACGACCCTTTGGGTTACCTGGTCTTTGATTTCAGTTGTGAGATTTCCTAAAGAGTTTATGGTTCTATCATTAGTTTTAAGAATTATGTAATTATATAATGTCACATTTAGAATTACTCAGACAATAAAGCAGGGTTGGTATGACTGCTTTGTGGTTGAAAAGACTTGATTGAAAAAAAAGTGGTGAAGACCGAGTGTGTACAACCATCTTTTTAGTACAGTCAATAATGATGACACTTTTTTTCTCAGCCTCACCACGTTCATGCCTTCCATCCTGCCTAACCCAAATCACAGCAATCATCTCGGCCTGCCACAGCTCCCAAATCGCACTGTATCCACTCCTGCATCCTGCTAACCTTTTCCTTCTTTTCATCCATACAGCTGCTGTCAGAATTGTCCTTTGTGTCTATTTATGGCCGTGGCTATACATACTGACTTTAAAAACAAAACTTGTACTTTCAGGTCGTGACCTAGACACCTCGCTTTCTGCTCTGGTGCAATTGTCTAATTATTTATCCCTTTCCCTGCAGTGGCCTTGCAGTCTCCTTCCTTTCCTGTGGTGGAATGACTTTCCCACAGTAGTTGGATGAGGATGAGTCATTACTTCTCCTCCACTGCGACTTAAAAAAACTTGCATCTGAGTCACATCTTTGTATCTGCGTAATGGCCCAGTTTTTATTAAACCTCCTAAATTACGTTGTTTCACTGCCGATTATGTTTTACAGCATAAAAAAAAGAAGGTCTGTTCAGTCTCAGGGAAAGTGCAGATGTGATGGTTAGGATCTCTTTTCTTTCATAGAGAGACATTTTCATGGTTTTTCCATTCTCCTGGCACAAACACATAAAAATATCAAACACGGCTTTCATATATATATATATATATATATATATATATATATATATATATATATATATATATTGTAAAAAGACTCGGTAACAAGTGTTACATGTGCTGTAAAGCCGCTGAACCTTGGAACCCTAACAGTGGGCTTATGAATTTCAAATTATTCTGCCGCTGCGGTCACAAATTATTCCGTATAAAAGCAGCAGCTTGATCACTAAAATGAAAATGTCAGTTTGCTTTATCAGCCCACAAATGTGTTCGGTTAACAACCGGGCAAAGAAACCTATAATGGGATTGATTATGGATTTGCTGAAGAGGGTGTGTGGGTGGAGCGTTATCTAGTTAGGACACTCTGCAGCGGAAAACGAAAGGCTGATGACTTTGATAACACCATAGGCGGTGCTCCGGTGTGCCACCAAAACAGCATGTGGTCAAGGTGATTGCAGGAGGAAGAGTTAGAGGGATATTCACTTAAGCGGGTGTAGCAGGTGTTTGCAATTTAATCTATGCTGTATGATCGGAATAATTTCATCTGAGGCTGCTGAAATATTTATAACGTGCATCCCAATCAGGCAAATTTATGATATTTGCATTTCCCTGGCGTTAAGGCTCCTGCTGGAAAGTCACACTAGAAAATCTATATGTTGTTGTTTAAGCTTTAACTAAGAGGACGACTTCCAGCACCCTGAATTTTCCTTTTCTTTCTTGAAACTGTAGTAAAGCTGAGGGGAATACAAAGTAGGAGTCGAGGTTGGAGGGGTGGGGGGGATCCAGCAGAAAAAGACTCTGACTGGAATCAATCCTAGCTGGGGGTGAATGTTGTTCCAGAGACGAGCGTCTTAACACTGTCTTAACACTTAACACCGCACTGTCTCAAGGAAATTATGTACATGTTTATTCAGAAACGATCTTAAGAGACCACAAACGAAAGAGCAAAGAAAAACAAGGCGGCAGAGAGATAATTATACACCATATACTCCATATACGTTATCTTACATCCAAATGTCATCAGCATCATTCAGCATATTTTTGCAGTACCAGTGAATGTGTGAGCCACAGCAGGAGTGAATTTTAAAAACACCCTCAATTGTGCATATCCATTATCAGCTCAGTGTTTGGCTGCTGCTACAAAGATGCGCGACCCAACGAGTGGATTAGAGTAGAAATGCTTATGAGAAAATAATCAGACTTAATGAAATTAACAGAGAGAAAGAAGAGTGTGAGTGTGTGTGAATCGGACATTACCGCAGGCAGTTGGTTTAAACAAGGTGAAACAGGGAAATCTGTGCCAAATGTGTACGGGGAGTCTGATAGTCTTAGTGTCTCGTGTGTTTGAATGCTGCAGCTGGGTGCTGCTGTGCCCTTCAGAAAGAGAGTGCCATATTTTGTGGCGCTGGAGGGGTTGTGGAGTGTGTATACCCATCATGACAGGTTGTGTGTGTGTATTGCTCGACTGTGACTGTTATCATTCCTTTACTCTGTCCGTAATTGGACAAGTGTGTATGTGCATGTGTGGGCTGGCAGAGGTCGCAAGGTAATTGTCCTGTGAAAAAACGGTTGCCAAAATGTGTGTGTGTGTCGTAGAAGAGAGCAGGAAGGAGGGCTAACCTCTGCCTCTATCTGTCCACGTCTGGCTGTGAACTCATAATCTGGCCTGTGGAGACAAACCCTCCTCACCACTTGCCACCTGCTTTAGAAATACAGGTTAGATTTAGGTTATTACTGTTATGGAGCTGCCGGCAGGAATGCACAGTTATTAGAGTGCCATACATACACAATTTCCAGGTTATTTCGCAGCTCTGCCTGACAGTCCTGGATTTGCATTTTACACGTGGAGCAAGCTCATAATTTTATTGGAGGAATTCAACGGGGAGACACTGCAGGTGAACGAGGCACAATATAATAAAATAAGAAAAAAAAATTTTTATGATTAGTTTTCTGCAATATTATGTTTTAATGTGCAAATGATGCATATTATTTATCAATTATGCACCGCTGTGCTCACTTTTCCAGAACAAGAATCTGAACGCTGGATAAAAAACCAGATAGATTCTTGTTCTTGGTTTGTTAACATATCGGAGTCAGTGGTTTTTAATATCTTTTCATCACCTTCATGAATCTAAAAATACTGAATAAATTAAAAAAAAAATGATTTTACGCCATAAGATGTTCTATAAATATTGATAGTAATAAAACTGGATATAACAGTCTTTAAAGCTGTTGATGTACTGTGAAACCACTCTAGGTTTTGATTGGAACAGAATAACATGCAAGCAACAAGAATCATCATAAAACCTCCCCACATACTTCATCAAGTTTTCTGAAATGTCGTCTTTAAACATGCAGATATGCTCCAATTTACACAAACATCCAACAGACGTCTCAGAATAGAGTAGCCCAAAACCTCAAAATTGACTATAGCATGAACTGGAGCATGCTTTTCTCACCAGTATCCCACCTGAAATAACAATGAGGTGACTGGTAATGGAACAAATGTCATCCTTAACTGAGATACATGCTTTGTTTGTTCCAACTGTCACTGCTCACGTCTTTTAAAAGTGATGGACTTTGACAGTTCCTTGTTCTGCCTCATTTCTAACATTTGTACTTGTTATTTCTCTGCATTAGAGAAGAATAAAGAGACAGCAAGTGTGAACTTCAAAGTTACAATTTTTCTTTAATGTGCAAACTAGATTACTGTCTGCTGGAACTACATAAGATAACTTAATTAGTTCGGAGCAGGTATTTGCACAGTTTCAGTCTCTTCGGCTAAACATAAAAAAGCCGTCTCATTAAAGAAATACTGACAATTTAGGAAAAATTCTTTCTGAATTGTTGTTTATCAGCTGAAGAATGTGTGATGAATAGCTTTTATTAACTGCTTTTCAGAGTCGCAAGGTGAGGGGAGCTGGAGTCTATCCCAGCTGACTTTAGGTACACCCTGCACAGAGACACAACAACACACGCTCATATCCACACCTAAGGCAAATTTAGAATCGCCAATTAACCGAACAAGCATGTCTTTGAACTGTGGGAGGAAGCCCACGCTGATAAAATGAGAACTTGCAAACTTATTGCACTGCACCACTCTGTGTGTGTGTTTTAAACATTTGAAAGATTTTGCATTAAATAGGAAGTACTGCTGTGTTTAAAGTGTCCTGTCAAGTAGTTTCATTATGTGTTGTTTTTTGAGGTTGTTCAGAGTAGATGTGCAATCTGTGCCATCATTCCAACACAGAGACAGATATTTGCATCATATACCTAATAGCACTATTGTGTCCTGCAGAATATAGCCGGTCGGCTAAAGACCCTCTTCGAATCAGTGACAGATTAAGCGTTTTGCTGAAGTGCATCTCGGCAGCAGTTGTTAGCCGACTGGAATCTGTTTCACCTCTCTGATTATTGCAGCCAGGATTCAAGGTGGTGATCCTAAAGTGCTGCCTCTTCACTTTTTAGCTTGAGCTGTGACCACCTGATCATTTTAATGACGGCAGCGAGCAGCTGAATACATAACCTTATGCTCCAATGGCACTCAGATCTATTACTGTATATAAAATCTAAAGATTGAGCAGATATAATCTTTTCTTTCTCTTCTGCTCTCCCGTCTCTTCTCTTTGCATATTGTTTTAGCCGAGCCATTGTTCCCCATATCATCATAATGATAACGTATAGTGGAAAATAAAGAAGTGAGGAGGAGTGAAGAGCTCGCGACAATGCTCTCCCTGCTCAGCAATGTGCCGAAGTGATCCCTGCATACACAGCAACATTTTTTAAGAGCTGTGTGCAAACACGATGAACCAGTCCTCCCTGGATGAATGTTGAATGCTGTCGCAGAAAACAGGTGCCAGTGCGCATAGCAGAGAGTGTGCTTCCGACCTGATAATGTGGGCTTCAAAGTGGAGCTTTCTTTCCACATAGGTTTTGTTAAACCCCCTTGAAATGGTGTATATATTTATATTTTTTCTGCTGAAAGCATAACTTGCAGCGCTCGTTCGATCTTGTGCACTCTTCTGGAGATTTGGCAGTAATTCAAGTGACATAGTGACTGAGGTCAGAGTTTTCTTAATTGCTATGATAATTAAATAAGCCACATCCTTTGTGTTTGTGAGAAGACATCCACACACTTAAGCAGACAGACCAGTTTTTAAACTGTGGCTTATTGTCAGACAGACAGCACAGCTACCTGACGTGAGGAACACAGAGTGATTAGCTGTTAGATGTCGATTGATCCTGTCGTCATGCTTGCCGTAATGAAGTTTTCGCTATTGTTCGTTTGTTGTTTTGGGAGGAGCTCAAGGGTGGCTTCTGCTGTCGTCTGATGCAGCAGGCCTTCTAATAAACTGGGAAGAAAGACTTCTAAAATCAGCTGGAAGCAAGAAGACTGACTCACGCCAGTTAAAATTCAAAAATGGGATTAAGTTCGCTACTTGTGAATCCTGTAAACTTGACCTTTCACAGCATTAAAGAACCGACATAATCGACATTACCCGAAACTCCTTTTAATCCTTAATCAGGAGTGCACCTCCGGAGAAATCTAACTACATGTTGCGTCGATGCCGCCCGCGATGACTTGAATGGCGTGAAAGGTTACAGCGTAGGGCTAAAAGCTGCTTCCAATTACGTCGTAAGTTAGGATGTAGATTCCCAGCATAAGTCTAAATCAAGCTTTAGTGTGAACTTGCAGGGTTAAGTGAGCCAGGAAAGCTCAACTTTGCGGTGTGCTGGGATTTTGGGGAAGACTTTGTGTGCGTGTGCTTGTGTGCTTCTGGCCACTAAAGAAATGCAAACTCTCTGTTTTGTGCTGTCTTTGTGATGTTGATGAACCAATGTAGGAGACAAAATGTTAAAATGTTCAGACTTTAACCTGTGTGGAGAAAATAAACATGTTACTTTTTTGGTAAATCTTTGAGGTTTTCTGCCAGATAAGTGCGGGCAGATGAAGACCGAAAGAGGATATCACGTGCCAAAAGTGTTTTTTTTTTTCCTCTCATTTCTTACGTTATTGCCGTTTAGGGTATTCTCCAAAACAGTCGTGCCTTCAGGGAGATGAAAGAATGTAAGAGAGACATGTGCACAGTCACAATCTTGTGTCTGCCTTTCTTTAAAACAAACTTCTGCCAAGTTCAGAGTGACACACAAATATTACTAGGCTAGACTCACTGTAGTAAGATTGCTGTTGAGACTGTTTGTGGTAAAGTGACTACGATGTGCATTCAGGCATGAAAGCGACATGTTCAGATGCCGTCAGATTAATGGAAAAGAGTTCACGTCTGAAAAGTAGCTTTAGAAAATCCTTGATATTTACGACTTGCAGCCAGAAGTTGGCAAATCGAAGGTGGAGGTTGTTAAACACTAACGAAACAAAGGCCACAGGGTTAAGCCGGGGTAAAATAAAAGAGACAGGAAGTGAATGAAAGAAAGTCGATAAAAGTCACTTCTGTGAGTGTGGAAAGACATCTTTATGGGGCGGTTTCAAAGAGAGATATTCATGGCGAGAACAGTAACCTGCTACATTTTTCATACATTGCAAAGCTTGCTTTTATCATAACCAACCTTTACCATAGATTCAATAATATGACTGTACTGAAATGTGTCCTTTTAGAGGCAAAAGCTCAACTTCACTTTATTGGCTCACAGCAGAGGAAATCTGCTGTCACTTCATCTAAAACTGTTTGATTTTGAGAAAAATAAAGCAGTAAAATAATAAAAAAAAGAAAGAAATTAAATCTATCTTTAATCTTAAATGACTCCCTGGTAGCCTCTTTTCTGTGTCAACAAGTTTTACTTGGCATTAGCTCTATGCACTGACGCTCTCCTTTTCTAGCCATCTCTCCTCCTCCTGCTAACCCTCCTCCTTTTGGAGCTTTGTTGTGCTCCCCCCTCCTTTCTCCTCCCTTGTATTCGGGGTTGCTCTCTGTGATGTTAAGGTGGCGAATATCTGCGAGCACGCTTAGTTCCTTGGCAAATAAAAGGTGTGGGTGTACGGTTGCCAATCAGGGCCTACTCCTTCTCTTTATTCCTTCACGGTTTGTCTTAGGAGCAGCTCTCAGAAGCGAGACTCGAACAGAGGGGGTGAATAATTAGCCTCCCAAATTTTGCTCGAATCGTGAACTAGGTCGCTGGCTGACACATGTCTCAATAGGAAACAACCTCGCTGAAAGAGGGAGACCTATGGAGGTTGTAAGAGGCCCCTTAAGGAATGCTGTTTCACCTAGTGAGAGGGACTTACTAGAGTCAGAGAGGCAATAAGACTCATGCATTTTGACTTTTTTTCCCCCCTGTCTGGCTTTGGCTGGTGAAAAAGTGAGTCACATGTGGAAAGCAGCAATTCCATCATAGGAGAAAAAAAAACATGAGCAAGAAAAAGAGAGGAGGAGGGGTGGGAAGAGTGGGAAGATGAAGAGGGAGGGAAAGGACAAGGCAGAGATACATATAGTGAGAGAGGGGAGGAACGGCGGGAGTGAGTGTGTGTGTGAGAGAGAGTGAGAGAGACGGGAATTCATGCTTCAGAAAGAAGAAAAGAGGTGGTTTGTTTGGAGGGAGAGCAGAACATCTGCGATTTCTCTTTAGGCCTTTAGATATGCAGTTGGTGTGGTGTTCTGCACATGTTTCTCCATTTTTTTTCTTTTTTGGTTTCTTATTTGCTGTGCTGCCAGCAACAACAACATACACTCATTTTTAAAATTGGTCACTTCACACCTCCTGTTCACATCTCTCTTATCTCGAATATGTGAGAAAGGATCAGTCTGTTCTTCAGCTATGACTGTTTCTAACAGGATGGACAAATTTACTTGCAAATTCCAAACGCAAAGAAGAAAAACATGCTTTCGTGGGGGGAGAAACTTTATCCTCTGGCTTTTACTTGACAGATGGAGGCACACACACGCCACACGAAGGGAGGAGGGAAAATGAGTTAGGAAACAAGGAAAAAATTGCCACAGTCGTGTTTACTTGTCTGCAAATTTGTGGGGAAGGACAGAGAATCTCTGATTTCCCTCCTCCTCTTCTCTCCTCCCCTTGTGGGCTCTCAGGGCGTGGCCCGTGACCTCCTCACCCCGTGTGCGTGTGTGTGTGTGTGAGTATGAGTGAGAAAGAGCGATGCGACGGTAGGGGTGAAGTTTCCCAGCTGCACGGAGAAGGGGTGGGAGTGTACGCTTTTCCTTCACAACCTTTCAGTTTTGAAAGAAAAACCGCAAACTGAAAGAATGAAAGCTTTGTGTGTGTGTGTGTGTGTGTGTTGTTGTGTGGGTGCGTGTGTCTTAGATAGAAAAAGAGATTGAGAGACAAAATGAAGGACAGACTGGGAGAAGGAGTTTTACAGAAGCAGACAGAGAAAGAAGAGAGGCTGTAAGGGAATTGTGGGATTAAACTAATCTGGGCAAATGTGGACACGGTATAACTTTTCGATCTGACCTCAAAGACATGAACAGTTTGCTGCTGCTATGAAATATACAGCAGATTTAATAAAAATCCCCAAAAAACAACAAAGCTTTGTTTATGCATTTTTCACCAGTGTACTCCTCGCAAAGGCAGCTGTGCCGAGAATCTGTTTTTTATGATTACGTTGAGGAAGGTTGTTGAACTTTAGCTGCGCTTTATCTGATGATGTGGCAGTACTATAAAAGGAGACAGTGGCACTTAGAACAGTTGCTAAACTCCACTTTTAACTTTTCTGCATGCATGGATACAAGATACAAGAAATCTATCTATATATGTTTGTGTTGTTCCTGCATGACCATAATAATGTTGCTTTAGGATCAACATTGCAATTGACCAATGGCATTCTCATGATGTCCTAGCATTGCAATTTTGGGAAAAAAGCAAAGGAAAAAAAATGCCCTAGTACATATTTAACACTATTCTGGAACAAATGGTAAGAATCTCAGATGTTTTCTTTAACAATTTATACAATATGATCAATATATTATGGAAATAGTTTGCTGCCAAATTTAGGTAACTCGCACTAGCTAGCATTAGCTAACTAGCATTAGCTAACTAACATTAGCTAATGCTAGCTCTCTCTGTTTTTCGCTCTCTCTCTGTATACCGTATATATATATATATATATACATATATTATGATGGTATGTAGCTCGCTAGCTAAAGCACTCTCTCAGTGTTCTGCTGTGCGCTTTGAGATGATACATTAAAAGTTTATTTGTGGTGTCAGAAGCATTGGTGTAGACAGTAGATGGTGTTTTATGTTGTACAGATTTTAAAGCTCTGTGAGGCAATTTTGTGTTTTCATTTATTTATTTATTTTATTTTAGACTACATGCATAGAATTGACTTGACTGTGGGGAAAACATCATTAACAAAAGGCAGAAAACAACAACAACAAGACACCATGCTTTGTTCGAATAAATAAAGAAATAAATAAGAATAGCACTGCTCCAAATCTTCCTCCATTGTGACTTTTGAGATTAATTCTATTTCGCTTTAGGACACGAGTATTATGCAGTGCAGACTAAAGCCAAATTTGTTTAACAGCAAACATGACTCAAAAATGAAGCTATATATGCTTATATTTTAAAATAGATGGTATGAATGCTGTTGCTGTTTCCTTCGAGCCTCCTTTCTGACGATGAGCCAGCTGCCTTTGATATCTGCAGTTTGCGAGGCCTCTCAGCCTGCATCAAGTGACTGCAATGGCCAAATTGATTTTTTCCCTTGGCGTTTTTATCACAAGCAGAGAAATGCTGATTTTGTTGCAGTAAACAGACAATCAATGTCTCCACAATAGCCTGCGATTCTCCTACAGGGGCTAGAGCTGGTTGTTAAAACAATTACCAATCATGGAGACTACATTTTTTTGGATACTGAACACCTCCACATGTGCTCTTTGTTAGGAATGTGTTCAATAATGCCCATAAGCTACTTACACATCGGCCAGAAGAATAATTAAATAGTATTTTTAGCTACTTTGGTATATTATGCTATTACTGTTGTGCTTTTTTTAAAAAAAAACTTTGCTGTAATCAGGTGGGAATAACGTCACTGCCTGTAAAATGAATTCCCACAGGTTCCTTACAAGCTGTAGTTTTTTATCATCAGTATGTGTATCTTTTTTTTGGCTATAATCATAATTCTGGCACAGTAAAGAAAAACTATTATACTCATGTCCAATTCCTGATTTTTAACACTGTGCTGTGCTAGCTTAGCTATGCATGGCTCATGATTCCTGCCATGGCCAACTCTCTTGGCCTCAGAGGGGATTTATGCTTCTATGCTAAATCTAAACTGTAGGTACGTCATAACTGCAAGCTCCTCTGATACCCTACACAGCATGATATTTAAAGTGCTGTCTGCAGTATAGTTCTTGATGACCCTGATGAAGGCTGCAGGCCCAAAAGCGCTGGTTAAGTAATAAACATAATGGCTAATTTTCCGCTGCAGTTTTGAATGGATCATTAAGTGCACAATAATTGTCAGCCTCAGTATAACGAACCATAATCCTAGCCTCAATATAAGGACTCGCAGATGTCATTATTTCCTGGACAGAGATTGAAAGAACTGATGTGAGTGAATTTACAAAGAAGTGAGAGAAAAAAGACAAAAACAAGGAGCAGAGGATCATGGAAGGAATCCTCGCACTGCATGACACGACCACCAGGTGAAACACATAAGCATGAATGCTGGCAACGGTATCGGCCGCTTACATAGTTTATGTTGTACGTTCTACAAAGATGTCTAAACTGTTTTGGATAAAATTGCAATCACTTTCAGACAGATTTGTGAAGGTTTGCAAATTATTTCTGATCTCATTTAAAATCTAAAGGTCGACTGCCAACATGTTGCAGTCGCTGTGAGCCAGTCTGTGCCGATGAGTACAATCTGTGATGTGCCTCTTTGTAGATGAGGACTCAACTGAACTGGTTGCCAACTGATTGTAGTTAAATTGCTGTCCTGCAGCAACTACATCGCTATGAAGGAATTTCTGTTTCAGATTTATGAGTTTCTGGGTGGACTCTAAGTAGTTAATGTGAATTTCGGTGTATTTAGACAACAACATTTGTGATTTCCGCCAATTTATGATAGTTTATTGTCATATTGTGAGAAACAAATTGCATGTAGTTGCAGTTACTAACTGAAAGCAGACTGACTTCATTTTATTGCCTTTTTATTATCATCTTGAATCACCGAAATCTGTGTAAAGACAGCGGCAGCTGACGGCGAATGGTCGCGGACTTGGTTGGTAGTTTCAAAAGATGGGTGTCTTTGGAACAACCGTTTCAGGCAAAGTTGACGGTTGCAGTAATTTTAGTGCGACAATGTCCATGATGAACCACATCCACTTTTTCTTGCAATATATATTTAATAAACTCTAAATTAAGCTGCTGTTCTTAAGATAGCTGATAAGTGGTGGCGTCTCAGTGCCTGGCAATGAAGGCAAGAAAATGGTTAAAACTGAATAAAGACTTGATTCCTGTGTATCCGACACTCATTAGAGTAAACTGATGGCTCCCATTTGAGCATCTCTGTCCCTGCAGCCCTCGTGTGGCTCCACTGAGATGTTTAATTCAGTTTGATGAATAGTGGTGTGATGATCTCAGAGACCGGGCATATTTGCTGATGGGCTGTTTTTTTACCATCTAACTATTGATCTCTGAGAGTACTTTAAAATACTTCACTGAAATATTTCCTCATAAGTTCCTAAACTCTGTGGACCAGACAAGGGACCAGCACAAATACTGTCATGAATGCTCCCTGGAAAGGGAGGAGGAGCAATCCATTTCTCCAACATCCTCGAGAGAAAGAGACAGCGCTTCGGTCTCTGTCTCTCTCCAACTCTTACTCTCTCGCCTCCCCTCTAGTGGCAGTTAGGAAACTCTGTGGAGGCCCGCTAAGCCTCTCCATGGCTGCCCTGCCTCCCACCTCGAAGCCCATTCACTTCTAATGAGGTGCTCAAGTGTCTGTGGCTTAACTTGAGGGTCAACACACAGAAATGGTCCCTCTTACATCGCTACCTTCTCCACTCTGGCGAGTGCTAAAGATTAAATGCTCTTATATTTTAATCTGCCTGCGTTTCATTTTAATAGGCATCAGTTAAAATGCTTGTCACACTTTATTTTCCGTGCACCAGACTAAGTCATTATAAATGAACACTTGCTTGCATGATACTATGCCTACATTACTCAAAGTCTACTTCTGTTTAATCCTCAGCCGTCTCAAAAAAACAAAAAGATAAACTGTTTTCTTTACTGTAGCACCGATGCTTGACTCATACAAATCCCAGCACAACTGGCTGCTCGACGCTTGACACCTTACTTTGACAGTCTGCAGATGCACCCTGGATGAATGGGGATCAAAAGGCAGTGCTTCCCTCTACCTGAGCAACTCTCAAAATATCAGACCTCATGCACTTGAGAAGGCATTACTGACAACAAACAAATACCCCTTCAGCTGCAGTCACTCTCCAGCGTCCCACTTCACAAACACTTCCTGCGAAACCGTGGACATCAGACAAATTGTTTTTGATTGTTTGCCAATAACTTTTTCCCCGATATGGTGTGAACAGGCTGTGTGTGGTTTTTACACCATAACTTGTGAGCCCAAAGCGAGCTCACCTTCTTCTAATTGCGTGGATTAAAACAAGCACGGACAAGCGCAGGCATGCTTCGCCGTCAGGGGCAGCTATCAAAGATTAGTTGGTTAGCAGAAGAAGAAAAAGAAACTTAATTGAGCAAGTAAATGTGGTAGTAGAGGTGTGGAGACTCGAAGTCTACCTTTGTTTGTCTGTATTTGAGCTGCCACAACTTTTCCCATTGACACCACAATTAATAACCTAAATAAATAAATTATCGGAGCTCAACAACAGCGGCAGCTGGGCGAGGTGGGTGGTAGAGGGCGGAGTCTTGCACAGGCAAAAAAAATGAAACCACTTTCAAAGGCCTTTCAAAACTTTTGCCTCTCTGCTTTATAGTAATCTGGTTGTGTGCTTTTCAATTACTGCTGAAGCCTTTCTGTTGAGGCACTGAATATTTATTTTTTATCAAACCTTCAACTTGTTGTTTTTTTTAGGTATTTATTTATTGGTTTTCTGGACACTGAACCTGCCAGAATACTACTCGCTCTCTGACACGATGTTGCAGGGGGATATATTCGACTGTCTTTGTAACCTTCAGGACCTGTCAGTCCAACATCCATACCCACTTCACGCCAAGCAATGAACAGAAAGCTTCTGCAGCTTTGTGTAGCTTCAGCTTTGTAAAGCTGAGAGCAACTGCAAAGGAAAGTCATAATTCTTTGAAGGCTGAACATTATAAGCAGCCCCTTTAACACTCTGCCCTGTCCACTTCTCATGTCGGTATTTAATTTAATCTTTTTTTGTGGAACTGTGTATCTTTTATGCATTTATATGCTTTTATTTAACGCTAGCAGGCATAAATCTAGGTGTAAACGCTACAGTCACACAGACCAACAGTGCAATAGCTCATCAGCATCTGCTTATATGAAGAGCAAACTGTAAATATGAGGCATCAACACTGCATTCAGCTCTGCGGGCTGATAGAAAGAGTTGCTATTGCTTCCTGTGTATTCAGCCAAATAGGATTAATTCTTAGAGGATGCATTAGACGGCAAGCATGGATGAGATGATTGACAGTTTATTCATGCAGCAGTCTGAAGTCCATAAACTTGAAATTGTGAAGGGAATACACATTAGTGTAATAATATGCTTGGCTAATAATTATCCCTGAGTAAAGACTTCACAGTGAGCTACGTGCACAAACACCTCTCATTTGAATACACAGTTCCTTGAGAAAGTTACCGTGCGTTGCTCTTTATGCAGTAGGATATCTAAAGGAATGCAAGAGACATCGTGTAAAAGTGCTAACTCAAACAGGCCAGTTTTGATGGTAAACATTCAGGTTTACAGAAATGCAGATGAAAAATCTGTGAGTCAATACAGGAATAATCCAGACGTTTGAGAAAACAGGCGTTTATCTGTCTTGATTAATAGTCGTTTAATGCGGTTCAGCAGAGACACCGACGCGTGCAGATTTGATTGGGATTCATTTTCAATTCCATTATTATTTTTTTGCTTTTAATTCTGTGCTAAAACCTAACAGGCTAATTGTCATTATGTGTGTCCACAGAGACAAAATGTGTTTTCACTGCAGCGCGTGAAAAATAGTTGGGACGCCACATCCCATTCATTCATTTATATATTTCCCACTGACTTATGGGACAACACTTGGCACTTAGTGCTTAGCATCCATCCATCCATCCATCCATCCATCCATCCATCCATCCATCCATCCATCGTCTGCATCCTAGACATCAAAAGATTAGTGTGTGCCGCTGATTTGTGTGTGTGTTGTACTGGTTTGAGAGAACTAAGTGACTGTCAAATTACATAAGGGTGTGGGATAAATCTGTTGGCTTTTCTCCGCAGACTTGGGTCTTTTTTCTTTTTTTGATTGTCAGGGTTGGCAAGAGGCCAGCGTGTGTATGCACACAACAACACAAGTGCATTTTACATACCAGGCTTTTTTTTCAGCTCCTTATCTCCTATTTCCTGCCTGTGTTTCAGTCTTTTCCCCTGATTCTCTGTCCTCTATACCAACAAATGCACTAAACCTATAAACGCACATCTACACCCCAATTTTTTTTCTAGCAGGTTATATTAGAGATAAAGTGGTAAATCTTATATTGTTCTTTTTGTTGACATAATAGCCTGGGCTTAGTCCTCTTCAGTCACTCTGATTGCACCATTGACTCTACATTAATACGGTAAATATCCTGTAAATTATAAATTATGGTGTCGACAAGCTCTTCCCGATTAAAAGCTGCAGAATCATGCACAGCATCGCTTCAAATTAGCGCCAGCCTGACTGGTGAGATGATAAATAAATCAAGAAGCTTACAGTATGCGCCCCATTTGTTTACTGAATTAAAAATAAATGAAAAAAAAAAAGTCAAGAAGCCGACAAATGTAGAAACATGCATAAGAAACCGATCGCCAGTTAACTTTGAATGAGTGATGGGTTGGAGTCTGTTTTGTTGAGCTGATGAGAAAATCTGAGCTGCAGCAGCTGGCGTCTTTCAGTTTTAGCGTACGGTTGCAGTTTGTGAATTTAAAGATGTTCTTTGTGTTTCTGTTAATATTATTTTTCTTTCCCATTTCCGACATGCCCCCTGTTGAGTATATAAAATGTGCCGCTCACACTGAGGCTGACTTCTCAGAGAATTTTCACTCAGACTTTCTTGACTGTCTACTTTGAACCTTCAAACAAACAAACAAACACACACACAGTAACCCTCACATTTTGTGCTTTCATTTCTTACTTTCTGCGCTCTGAACTTTCCTTCTTCTCATCAATATGCCTTTTGCTTGCCAGCGGAGGTGCTCCAGGCTCTCCGAACCCTCTTCAGTCCGCAGTTGTAACATTTCACCATCTATTCCTGACCTAATGTACACAAGCACTTCATATCCCAACACCCCAGACGCTGAACTGTAGCTGTGTAACATTTTGAAAATATTAATACTGTAATACATATCATACTCCAAGTTCAAACAACCTAGCTTGGGCACTTTTTGACCAATTTAAACAGCGCTAGTGTGTATTTTTTAAACTTATTTTGCTTTTATTGACAGAAAAAGTTTATAGTATATGTGATTGTGAGGATTTGCTTTATTTTAGTTTAGTGTAGTAGAAAATACATATTAATACATATTTTGTAATGATTATATAAGTGATTATGTCTGAGTCACAGTTTGCAATCCTTTCCTCCAAATTCCTAAAAAAAAAAAAAAAAGACATTTTATCCTTGATCCAAGGTTTGTAAAATACTCTTAAGAAAGATGTTCTTTTTTTTCTTGTTCAGAGGGTTCACATCCGGCCATCAGTGACGCTGCACAACATGCTTTTGAAATCATGTGAAAAAACCTCAATTGGCGTTACTTGAGGTTGTGACTTGTTTAACCATTCACAAACCACGGCTTTTCTTTTTTTTTTTCTTTAACAACATGGACTACAAAGTTCACAGTGTTGCTGCTTTTTTCCCTCCTTTGTTGAGTCAAATTCCCCCAGTGTCAGAGCCAGCGCAGGAATACACTGTGTGAATCTGGTGCACGCAGAAGTAACGAGGGGAAGTTGCGTAAGGGAATAGTGAGAGCTGCTGTGTTGACATGGCCTGGGTCTGTGCCAGCCATCCGTTCTTGTGACCCACTCTGACCTTAGCTCCGGAGCGCTCAGCAGACGAGGGGCTTTACTGCGGCTTCACTTTACTGGTTAAAGAGATGATGTCAGGGCTAGCAGGTAAAAAGGCTCACACGCATAGTTAGATATGCCGTCCAATCAAAACGAGCAAGCGCATACTGCACCTATTTTTGCGAGCTTGTGTTTATATAGACACATTCGCTCATGGCACAACACTCACACCCCGGTCCCTTCTCTTTCCCCTCCGCCTGACTCCCCACCACAGCTATGCAAGCAACTTCAGCTCAGTCACCTAATTGATTCCAGATCTCTCTCTCCCCCCATCTCCTCAACCCCTCACTCTCTCAGAGCCTCCTCCTCCTCCTAGCTGTCACTGCTGCCCCCTCGCTCCCTCTCTGAACCTCCTGGGTCTGAGTGCCTTCCATGTGTACATTCCTTTTCTTTTTGTCTGCTTCCTATGAATTTGCATACGCAAACATCATAAAGGTGTTTCTCCTCAGGTCGTATACTATGTTAAAATTTATTTTCACCTGAAGGTTCATGGGAAACAATCAGTATTCAGTGAAATATGATGATAAGCGCACAGCTGACAATTAAAGCTTTAACCAGAAGTTGTAAATCTAAACTGTCTAGGGTGGAATAAGGGAAACAGAAGTCATTGTGCCAGCAGTTTAAAGGTTGTAAACAATTTGCAAGCTGTAAAATTCAAAAGCCCACAGTGCTTCCTGTTTACCGCCTTCTGAATCCTGCATTGTTAGCGGGGTGTTTTAGAGATCTGGTCCGTTGCGTTGGAGTGACAGGTGTCGGTAACGGGTTTAGGAGAACGGTGTCACTAGATCATGAGAGTGTGTGAGGGATTGAGGGCACAGTATGAAACTGAAATCAGGTGAAAAGGAAATATGTTCCTTTTTTGTGCGTGTGTTGATACAAAATGTAATGTTACATAGTGAGCTGTATGAATGTCTAAGTAGAAACCTGGTGTTGATCTCTAAAGCACCCCAACTGCAAACAAGCAGCAAGCACAGAAACCAAGTTTCTTTTAATTTCAGAAATCCTTGTTGTGTTTGTTACCTCACATCTAAACAACCTCTGCTGGATTTGAAGCTTGTGATCCTACAAGCATATTACATAATAACTTTTAAAATGTGTAAATCTCACAGTAAAGCACCAATGTGAGTATTACAAGGATAAAAAGAAAGCACTGCACGATGCCGAGCCTTTGTGCCACTAATGTCAGCTGCTGCTTGTTTAACTGATTTCCTCTCATCTTATTCTCGTGTGTCATTCACATCATGTAGCTTACTGAAGACAATGAAAAAAATAGCACTGCTTTTCAGCCAGTTATCATGGAAATGCACGCAGGATTCCTTTCTACCTAAATTGTACAGCTAATTTTAACACATTTGCACACCTACAACCAGAAAGAGTAGGCCGGAGAAGAGAACTAGCTGCTGTTACATAAGACAGCCACACCATGTCAAACTCATGCAGAGGGAAAAAAAATGACCATGTAAAACAGAAAAGCTGTGGAGGAAAAAAGGGGCTCTTTAATATTTTAATTATCCAAGAATTAGCAATGCTAATCGCTCCCAAGAAAATTACAGTATGTCTAAAGACAAACAAGAGAAGTTTCCAATACTGCAACAGGTTCTCGCTTCGCCTCACCTGTGAGCTGTAGCAGGTTTGGATGCCTCAGATGTGACCTCCTAATTGACAAATTAAGAACTGTGTTTTCATCTCCAGCTTAAGAAAAAACACACGTTCTGGCAGTGTGGACCAGTGCTGCGTCTCCTTTCATCTACCAGGAGACCTTATGAATGAATGGGGCTCGCGAATGATAGGAATGGCTGGGCTGGCTCCGGGCAAGCGGCTGAGGGGGGAGACAGGGAGTGATTTGCGTTTTCACAGATCTGCTTACTCAATAAAGCGCAAGAGGAAAAAGAGGAGAACAGTGATGGACAGTTCTCTTTCTTTGTTTATGACTATACTTAGGGTATAAGCTGCATGAACTCTGGCTCATGCTGCAGCAGTGCCACATCGCCAGCCAGCAAATAGACAGCAAACTACTGTTACTGTACTGGAAAGCGCTGTTAGTAATCCCCTGTGGGCATCTGGCTTCTCCCTGCACACTGTTGTTTTTATTGTTATGATGTCTGTGTGAGTATTAAATAAGAAATATAAAAGATAGAAGTTTGCTGCGTCATATCACAAAATCACACATTATTAGCTGGAATATTCCCCTTTATGTGGAGAGGGGAGAAAAATAAATTGAAGTGGGATAGCGTCATGGGCTAAATGTGCCGATCAATACATGAATAAAAAAGAATTGAACTTTGTGTTTGTGCTGATCTAAAAGATCACTGCAGGCATGTTGAAATGGGCCGCTTTCACAGCCTTTTAATTTTCCTGGGTGACATCTTTAGACCTCATCAAGCGTTAGCGCTTATTCTTGTGTGTGACTGCCAGGCATTGTCGTAAACTGTACTGTGAGCATTTCATGACATCAGCACATTTACATACACGCTGTAGATGTTGTCTGTGTTCAATTACAGCTATATGCAACTCTCAGTATTCTTACTCTTTTGGTAACCTTATCCTGCTGGAAGCAGCCATCAGAAGACGGGTACGCTGTGGTCGTAAAAGGATCCATGCTTTCATGTTGTTTATACCAAACTCTGACCCTGCTATCTGAATGTCACAGCAAAACTCAAGGCTCGTGAGATTCAGCAGTGTTTTTACAATCTTCTATTGTCTAATTTCGAAGGGCCTGTGTGAATTGTAGCTTCAGTTTCCTAACATCTGCTTTGACATTCAACACACTGTATGCTCTTCTACATCCCTTGTAGCAAGTGGTTATTGGAGTTACTGTTACCTTCCTATCAGCTCGATGCAGTCTGGTCATTATCCTGTGACCTCTGGCATCAATGCGGCGTTTTTGTCCAAAAGCTGCCACCCACTGGATATTTCCTCTACTTTGGTCCATTCTCTGTAAACTCAAGTGATGGTTGTGTGGGAAAATTAGCAGTTCTGAAATATCCACACCAGCCTGACAGGCTCCAACAAATATTACCTAATTAAAAGTCACTTGAATAATCTTTCTTCCCCATTCTGATGCTCACCTTGACCTTCAGCAGGTCATTAGGACATCATGTCTACATGCCTAAAAGTGCTGTGTTGCTGCCGTGTAACTGGCTGATTAAATATTTGCCTTAATAAGTAGTTAAACCTAATAAAGTTGTACCTAATGAAGTGTCCGCTGAGTGGGTGAAGTTCAGTTAAAGTTCAAATTATTTCTTTTAATAAAAATGTTTAAATAGTTACAAAAAGAGTAGTAAAACAGTTTGACTGTGATAAAAAAAACCCGCAGTAAATATGGGAACAGTTATAAATAATTTTTTGGGGGGATAATTATGAAAACTGCCTCCATCCCCAACCCGCATTTGTAGATTTGTTATCCTCTTCTGAGATGTGTCGTTATCGTCCTCCTCCCTTTTTCCCCTCTGTGCCACGTCTTCTTCTGTTTCACTTTCTCCCCATCTGTGCAGCCTTGTAATGTTTCTTTTCTTTCATATTAATGAAAACACACACTGTGTTGCCATGCATACCCAAGCATTGCAGACTCACACACATAGATGCTTGCACACATACACACAGAGTAAACAGAGACCAACCTCTGCTCAGACATGCAGTGGGCCAGCTAATTAGTAAAGTGGCAGCGGGGTTTGTGTGAAATTGCACACATAAACACACACACAGACACACACACACACACACACACGCTGCCCAGTGAGAGCTCATAGTGTGCGCACGGCACAGACACCGGTGGACAGCAGAACTGCTGGTGCTATTGATCCAAAACAAGACAGAGAGCAGGAGGGGGAGAAACAACAATGCTTAAGAAAGTCATGTATTAGACCTCACCTTTTGTTTCTTTTCATGAAGTAATTCAGCTGGAGGAAGTCATCTGCCACACTTCTCGTTACATTACTTTTGCATCGTCATGAGACGCATTGTTACATAATTGCCAAGTGACATTTGTGCTAATAATTATGTCTACATATCAGCACAAATCCCTATACTAATAAGGGCGTATCCAGCCTTCTTCACTTTAACCTTCACGTTCTCGGTCCCTTTGCACAATACATTTGAATTATACAGCATATTTCCAAACCTTAGAAAGTTGTAGATTGCTCTGCCATTTTTAGCCCCATCTTTGCCACAGAGTTGCTCACATGTTGTTTTCACAAAGCACGAGGGATCATTAAAGAGCTCAGTATTAACCATAATGTGCTTTACCCACAGTATTTGAAAGATTGCAGACAAAATGTAATGTGATTACAGTAATGTGTTACTTTTTCAAGCGTGGAAAAAGGTCACCGTATGAAAGGCGGCGTGATGTCACCGCCAGACTTTGGATCAATACCGTCTTTGTGTTTATTAGCTCAGAGTTATAGTGAGCGGTCAGTCCCTCTAGTGGTGCCAGGGCAACACAGTCTGAGGAGCTGAAAGAGAAGGCGAGAGAGAGAGCACACAAAGAGAAAAAAGAGGGACTGATGGACAGATGGAGGTGGAAAGCTGGGGTTAGATGCGGAGGGTGGAATGGAGAAAAAGAGAGGGAGAAGTGTTCAGAGTGGTAGTGGCGACCCAGTTCCATCACTGCTTGTTTGTGTTTGACGTGGCGCAGCAGTTAAGAGCATTGTGGCACGAGGATTGAGGGTGGCAAGGCTGCGTGAAATAAACATGCATTTGTGTGGCTGTTACCTCACGTTACATGCATGTACACAAAGACTTGCACCCACGCACGCGCTCATAAAGATATCAGTTGAGCAAATGATTGCCTGATTGCCATGATTAACAGCAGCTGCTTTGCTAATTGTGTAATTTTTCCACATGATTTTTATTTTTGACTTTTTCCTCCAGTTTCTCAGATGAATCGCTGTTTGTTTATGTGCTCTTCACTTTTCTTCTTCACACTTGGCACGTCTGTTGCTAGAGACCAAATGAACAGTGGTGTTGAGTTTACATTTCTTTAAATGGGCAGTTCTTGTACTTTGGCTATGCTGTTCACGTCGTATGATATCTGCGGGTGAAGTGTTTAGGGAATGTCGTTATATTGGAGCTTACAGTTCGTCATCATTGGAATTTAAGGGTTTAAAAAAAGTCAGCCTTGATTCTGGCAAAAATACTTTCTCCTTGTTCCTCTCACACAGCCTTAGTCTCGTCTCCCTCCTTTCACCCTCGGCTGATGGCCGCCCCTCCCTGAGCCTGGTTCTGCTGGAGGTTTCTTCCTGTTAAAATGAGTTTATCCTTCCACTGTCACTAAGTGCTTGCTCATAGAGGGTCATCTGATTGTTGGGGTTTTCTCTCTATTATTGTAAGGATGCATCGTAATGAAAAATGAAGAGATCCTGAAGCATGCATGATATATCATATCATTAAACATATAATTTTAATTATTGCTGTTTACTTAGGTAGATTGCACACACACTCTTTTTTTGCAGTTGTTTCCCCTCATTTTTCTTTACTGTCTTTCTACTTCGACATAAATTTGAAGTGAGTGTAAGATGTAAATCAATGTGAAAACAGCTTTTAATTGCATCTGCTTCTTTAAAAACTGAGCGCTAATTAGTCAGACCCAGTAAAACAAAAACTGATGAGTCAGTTTAATCTAATGGAGACCGAGGTCGATTGCACCCAGCTCCTTTAAAATCTTTCAGGCGTGATGCAGTTCCCTGTAGCTCGGGATGGGATGAATGATTGATCATGATGCTGTAAAGCTGTATTGCACTTAGCTGTGCATTTAGCGTTGACAGTGTGCTTCTTCATCAGGCCTTCCGTGTTTCTCCTCCAATAAAACAGGCAGTTAAAAATGGAAAGGTAGTGATGGTCATCAGCCGACTGTTGGTGAAATGACAGTTTCATGGTATTTTCTTCATCCCCTTTTTGATATCACTGCTAGTTTATTTCACACTCCATTTTTTCTATATTTACACTAATAGCGCGTGCACGTGCTTGTGTGGATGCCTGACCTTGTTTCCCTGCAACAGTGATTTGTCACACCTCGTGTTGATATGGCGCAGTGAGCTGGCTCTTTGACAACTACACTATAAACGTGAGAGTCCAGTGTGAATCGCGTGTTTTCTGGCATCTAAAGCGTACTCTGGCGCTACCGTTGGGATTTGCTACACACGTTCTTCTCTTTTATTAGCTACAAAATTACATGCATTAGGGGAGCGAATGTGGCAATGTTTCCTTTTAGATGGTGGCTCAGTTTGTTGACTTTTGGGTGGAAGTGCTGGAAAATGTGAGGCTGAGGACTCTGTGACATAGTTCTGGAGTAATAGGGGTCAGGAGCGTGTTGTGGAGCTGGTCATGAGGAGAGTAAATGAAGATGGGTTGTACAGGACTGCCAGAGTTTGGGAAGGTAAAAAAATTGTGGGATTTTTAATAGCGGGAGAGAGAGGGGGAGATATAGAGACAGCGAGAGCTAATGAGCTGGATTTTGTGGAGACTTGGCATTCTGCTCATGGTGTTCGCTCTCTCTCTCTCCTCTGTAGAAGAGCTGGCATGAGCGAGCTTCCTGTCTGAGCCCTGAAGCAGGAGTAAATGAGGGGTGGGTGGGAGGGAGGGCGGAAGGAGTGGGGGGGGGATGCGGGGGCACGGTGGAGGGGTGTTGGAAGCAATAGAACAGAGAAAAGGAGGAGAAGGAGGAGGAGGGGTGAGGGGTGGGAGGGACCAGTGCTGAAATTGAATGCCAGGGCGCCATGCTCTCACCGCCAGCGTTTCCATGGTTACAGGGTAATTCTGGCGAGTAAGGAAATTTCATTCACTCTGGTATGGAGAAGAAGAAGAAGAAGAAAAAATAGGAGGGAAATATCAACAAAGCAACAGAAATGAAGAAAGACAGACACGGCGAAAAAAGAAAGAAAGAAAATCAGGGAGGAGATAAAAAGGAGACAGAGGAGAGAAAGAGGAAACCTCTTCTGGGGTTTGTGCCACCCATCCCCCCGGCGATCTGCCTCTGCTTCTGTCTCTCATTCCTTTTTTTTTTCCTTGTGTATTTCTGTGATGCTTGGTTTGTTTGCCACCACCCTATAAGCAAACACAACACCCACCCACAATCCTCCAGTTCTTCCAGCAGCCCTGCAGGTATATGGCAAAGAACAAAGAGAAACACTGTTAACTGGCCGCTGTGTGTGCATTTGACAGTGTGTGTGTGAGAGTGTGTCTCCTTTTTTTTTTTTTTTTTGGGAGGAAGGCAGTGGGGGTTGGTGCCAGGGTAGGTTTTGGGTGGGAGCCGGAGTGGGGGGTAAAGAAATCAGGAGGCAGAAGGATTGTTCACAGCATACTGCAGACCAAACTGCTTAGACAAACTTGACTTAATTTGTCTTCAGACACGTTTTTAAAGGAAAAGTGAATGGAGTTAAAACTCTTTATTCATGTAAAAACCTGAGCAGGGTGAAGCCTGTGTGTCAGCCTTTATAGATACAGGCATGCTCTCACTCTCAGGCTAACAGGGGCTGACAACTGCATGGGGTTTGACTGGGCCGTCGTTGCAGCCAATGTGACAGCTGTACAGCCGAGGAAACTCTCTGTCTTCACACACACACACACACACACACACACACACACACACACACACACACACACACACACGGGCATCATCTTGATTTTAAATATGATGTGTAAATTATCTCATCAGCACATGCAGCATGTTTTGACAGAGTTATCCATAAACAAAATTTCATTAACGTGTTGACCATGTGCTGTTTATTATTGTCAAGGTGGCGTGTGCAGATGTCCTACTGTCACAGTAAATGACGTTACTTACTGAGATAACAGTAATGTAATACTTTCTCATTAGAGATGCACCGATTCACGGCTGCCACATCACAATTTTCTTGGCTGATTCCAGTTTTGGATCTTTTTGCAAAGTGTGACCTCCTTATACTGATTTTTCTTTCTAATGACTATGACTGACAGCATATACAAACCAAATTCTGCTTTTTTCCATGCATACGCCTGTAATGCCTGTAACTGCAAAACGTATTCACTTACACAACTGAATACATTTATATACAGTTAAGTAGTCTGCTACTGGAAAAAGAAATGAACTGAAAATGGGTTGCTGCTCACGCGCCTTTGCTTGAGAGATTTCACCTTACATCAAGCAAATAGAGGTCCAACAGATTTAGATAACAAAACAAGTGTCAAGTGTACATAATTTCTCACTATGTTTATAGCTTCACCAGCTTTGATGCTCATACCGAGGCTCTGGGTAACTTTAATCACTTTGCTTTATTGTACTTTGCCTTTATTAGCTTCTTTATAATGTCCAGATCAATCAGCTGAGGGTGATTTTAAGTGTTTGATTGGGTTTGTTGTTATCAACAGCGAGCAGCTTCCCCACTAACAGCATGTTAGCATGTGGCTCGTAATTGAACGTATTACCTCTATATCGTTGATCTATTTGAAGATTAGGGCCTCGACTGGTTCTGATAAGGACACAGCAGAGCAAAGCATCCGAAAAATGGCTATAAATAATAAATAATAATGTACAGGGTAATCATGAGTGAATAGTTTGAAGGCTAAAAGTGTGCGTTGGGGGGGGGGTTTACTGCAGTTTTACACACTTGTTGGCAGTTGCTATTGTAGGTGAGTTGAGATTTGGGTAACACAGCGGTGCCAAGATAGAGCTGAGGCAAATGAGCAAAAGATGTGCTAGTTGCAAGCTAGGCCTGTGACTGGTTAGGGATAAGCATGCTGGAAATTGGTGGATGTCGCTCCATGGCTGGTTGATTGATACAACTACAAATCTTCATTAACAAAAAAGTAAAAAAAGAAAGAAAAAAGAAAAAAAATCTTGACAAATATTTTTGTTTCCTTTTCTTTCAGTTGGTGAGGAGGGCCTGTGGGAGTGTGGGCTTTCCTACGAGTGCAGAACCCTTCTGTTCAAGGCCATACACAACCTGCTGGAAAGGTAAAACCATCAGCGCTTTCTCCAGTCCACCGCGAGAGCTGTAAACAAATGTAAATAAATGGTGTCTAACAACAAGCGTACTGCTGGATAACTCCACTGTGGCACCCATAAGTGTAGCCTGTTGAGGCAAATAATGAGCAGTCCTGTTTAACACAGAGATTTCACCATGCTGGTGTCCACGGAGACCCCGCTTTATGGCGCCTTTGCTTGTTTACGCTGAACCACAGCGAGCTGGTGTAATGCCACCAGAGTTTACACAGAAGGGCTTCACGTCTGACACAGCAGCGTCGCTTCATGCCAGCTCAGCCTTTTACACACATGTAGATTAGATTTTTTTTATTACCTTTGCACCCAGCTCAAAGGTGCAACAACAAAGTGATAGGGGTAAAATAATAGTGCAATATGTCCTCAGATTCCCATTTCCTAAATATTTACGCAGCGACTTCTAAATGCAAAATAGGGGTGTATTTCTTCCTGTTTTGGGAATTGAATTGTGAAAGTCACCAAACAAATAAACAAACAAACAAACAAACAAATAAAAAAAACAACTTTAAGTCAAAGTGACAGAGCGCGTTAGTTTTCCTGCATGAGCTTCACCTTAATGGAATTATAAACTGAGTGCTGAATCACTTGCTCAAGTACCCAAAGCTCTCCTTTCTGAGTCAGAGCCATCTGTTAAATGAAGCAGCACATATTTGCTCTCTATTAAGTGAAGCATCAGTGATCATCATAGGGGGCATGCTGAATTAACCTTCCTATTACCTTGAAGCTAACTCCTTAAATAGCTCACTGTTTCAACACTAAAGGTATCAGTTCCACTTTCTCTTTTATATTCTGCAGATCAAGCTGACCTCTGTCTCAGGCTGCCGATATTGTAGCTCCGATTTTAATTATGATTATTGTCATCAAAAACTTCAGTTTTTTTCTTTTACAAGCAGTTTTTTTAATTTAAAGGATTGAATAGCATAAAGACAGAAATATAACTTTTGCTAAAGTTAATGAAAAAGTTAAGATGTTACAATAACTCTGTTTTGCTGCTCGTTAAGTTGGCATGAGAATAAGAGCTGTAAGAGACAGAGTGTCACAAGGAAATCGGCCAATCACAGTAAAGACGTTTTGCTGAATAAAGAATCAAAGTGTGACATCAACCACCAGATTTATAGATTTAAATTTATATCCCGACTCTCAAATGGATGGATGCTATTTTATTGTTATTTATTACCATAAATGATCCTCATACCCTTGATCTACTGGAAGATGAATGTATTGGTTGGCTCCAATAAAGACAACGCAGTGGGCAGAATCAGAAAATATGATCATAAATAAAATGCAATAGCGACACTTTGTACAGCATAATCACAAGTGATTAGTTTGCCAGATGATTAAAAAAAGTTAAAAGTGTGTTTGGGGGGGTTTTTCCTGCTGTTTTTCTCCTGCGCAGTTTTTGGCAGTCGCTGTTGCAGGTAAATTGAGATATTGGTAACACAGCGGTGTCAAGATAGAGTTAAGGGAAATGAGAGAAAAATATCAACTCCCCACATTTACAGGAAAAAAGGCAAGGCCTCATTTTACATTTTACATTTTAGCATGCAGTTGTATGCGATGGCGATGGCGATGACGTGACAACACAATTCAGTCAAGAAATAGTTTGCCAAAATGCATTTACAAACAACAACATACACACAGATGCAATGTTGATACAGTTCATTTTGAGATCAGTAACTACATAAATTACGCACAATTTGTGAGGATGTCAGTGTTATAAATATAATTCCCAAATGCTGTATAGATGTTGATGCTCCTGGTACCCCAGCCAGTTTATGTTTCATCCAGATTGATTAATAAATCTAGGAAAAGAAAAGAGACATACATACCCTACAGTCATTATAGTAATCTGTTCCTTATGAATATTATTGTAAAACTCAGAAATAGCTTATATGTAATGGAAAGGCATGATCAGATGACAAAATGTATTAATCAGAATGCACCAAAGATGGTACAGCTGGAGACTGAAAGTTTTGGATAGCTGAGTCTGGGTGAGTGAGGTGGACTTCTTGAAATCACTGTAATTCCTTGACCCCGGTCAGAGATTTCAGCGGGGGATTCACTGGCACGTGCACACAGAGACGAGTCAAAAACTTCTAAAAGGGCTGGTTGCACAGCCAAACAGGGGGCGTGATGACTGAACTGAACTTTGATGTGATCATATTTTGTTCAGATGAAAGAAGTGGTTTTGGCAAGCCATGTGCAAAAGTGCAAATCAGGTTGGGGAAACAGATTAGCAGAAAATTACTCTTCCTTCCCCTGTGCACTTGCAAACTACATATCAGCATTACTAATAATAAGTAAAATAGTAGACAGTTCTGAGAAGCAAAGAGCCAAAGTAAAATGGCTCAAGACAGGAAGATTAGAAAGCTAATACAATTTTTTTTGGCTAATTATAACTTTTTTTTAAATAATTGTAACTGTGAAACTATTCGGCTGAAAATGATTAAAATTGCACGCTATCATGCAGCTGCCTTAAAGTTCATTCTGAACATCACTTTTACAAACTCAAAAACTCTTTCAGCTTTACAACAATATTATTTGTTACTTGATGCTTTGATTGAAGCGCACAATGCTATTCAGATGTTGCAGTTAATCAATCGCTTGCTTGCTGATGATGAGAGAAAACTGACGGCTCTCTTACTCTCCTTGGGGTTTCCTTCCTCTCTTGCTCATCGCTGCAGATGTTTGACGGATAAGGGGTTCGTGAGGATTGGAAAATGGTTCTTCAAGCCGCACGAGCTGGAGGAGAAGTCTTTAGGCAACACGTAAGTCGAACACTTGGCACAAAAGTGCATGCACACGTCTCATTTGGTTACTTTTAATAGGATTTCTTCTTCTTTATTCCTCTTTCATGTATGTTTGACTCTGAGAAATGCATGTTTGCAAAGCGTGACACAGCTTGGCTGTGCGAATAGCTGTGTCACACTTTGTAGTGTCGTCTGTCCTTGATGTTTCAGCAGCTGGCCCGTGGTGTGAGACTATTAAAAACTAGAGCAGTGTTGGAAGGTGAGAGCATAGCTGAGTTCTCACAGCTCCCCCTCTCTCTCTCTCCCAGGGTGAGGGAAGGGTTGTGGATCACGCTGTGTAGGCAGTGTGGGAGACAGTCACTGAGACTGAAACAGAGTAAAAAGAGGGGTGGGTGTGATGACAGTAGTTCAACTTGTTGCTGCAGCCATTACACTTGCCTCACACAGCTTGGTCAGCCCACTTCAGCTTTTCCTGCTGGTGAGGAGGCACCATTCTTTACATTTCTAACATAGCAGAGCTCAAACGCTGAGTGGATAAGTAAGTGGCTTTGTCAAACAGCTCCTTTTGGAAATCTGCTTTATATTGCGTAGCTGCAGCAAACACACACATGAGCACACACACGCACAAATCATGCATGCGTTTATATAATATATTTGGACATTGTTAAGTTGTAAATTGCATTGTCATTCAAACGTAGGAACAAATGCACAGGAAACTCTTCCTGTAGAAAGTTGCTGACACGAGTGCACTCTGCTGTGATGTGCTGAGGCAAACTTGGGTTTAGCTGTTTAGAGCAGGTGGAAGCCTCTCAGCGAGGCATGCCGCGTGACATCTCGAGGAGTGTGTGTCACTTGTATTGCATATATCTGTGAAACACTGTGAGAAAGCTTGACGCGGCAGTGACATCTTTGTACCAAAAAGCACTCCTGGTAGAACGTACTGTATGTATCGGTGATAAAGTAATGGAGGAATCAGATATAATTCAGAATGCGGATGTTTTGATTTTTTCGCTGAATGATTTTATGAAGATGGAGAGAATGTGAATGCTTGTGACACCGCCATCAGACTCCTGAATGAGACTGCTGAGTATTACTGTGACTGTTGCTATCTGCTGCTCCACTGATTTATACAGATGTGTTTGCACACTTGCACAAAGTTGAGGTACAACTCAGTTTTTCAAGCGCAGGTCTTTTGAACTCTTTTCGTTGTTTGCACATGTATGACTTCCACTTTCTTTTCCAAAGTTTCTTATTTATTTTTATTTTCATTAGAATTTTTAGAATTTTTTTCTGTGAAGGGCGAAATACAATTTTCCCAGTGTAGGTTGCTGTGTATATTTCCACTGTGCATATGAAGATAAAACCTCTTAACTTCTATAACAAGCTCGTCCCTCTAATATTTTTTAAAATGCTTATAAATAACATATTAGAATGAGCACTGAAGCTGGTCTGGGGGCTTGTGTTGGCTCAGTAGTAGTTTCTGGCGCAGCTTCTGAGGTGCATGGAGGAGGGGGAAGACTCTAAAGTAGCAGTAACTTTTATAGGAACTGAGGGACAATGAACTAAAGTGAATTGAAAACAAAAACTATAAATGAAATAGAAATAGAAACGTTAAGTCAGGGATGCCAAACTCTTTGTACATCATGTGCACATAAAGCTCTGTTTGATCTCACATGTGCCAGAGAGCTGAAATCCCCCATTTCTGTCAGTGTAAAGAAGTTTATTGACACATTTAATCCCTGAGATGCATTAATATAAGAAAAGAAGTGCAATTTCAATAATGCTTTCTATGTGATAAATAAAAATAGAAGTCTGTTTGGGCTTAAATTGTAAGAAATAAATGTGTAAAATTACAGAAAACGTTCTGGTAGCTGATTGGCCTGTTTAATTATAAAACAGAAAGATTTTGCTAACTGACTGAAAAATGTCTGTTTTCAGAACTTTCAGCTGGAAAAACAAAACAAAAAACCAAAAAGGAAAAAAAAAACAGCAACATTTCGTCATTTAATTGTTTCTTTATTGGTTCATTTTAATGAAGTATGAATGGCCATGCTTGAGCTCCACGAGCATATAACTTGGCTCTATCGTACTACCAGATACTTTGATACTGTGTAGCAAACCTTTTGCTGCCTCTGGTTCAAATGTTTGGAAGTAGTACAGGTTTGTTTCAGAGGGGATGTTTGCTTTCCAAGGGCCTGTTTAAATTCTCCCAGTGGGGTAATGCATTCAGGGCAGAAGAGTCCAGCTATAAAGGCATGCAGCTTCGGCAATAGATTCTTAACATTTTTTTCTTCCTCTTTTTTTGAGGTCATGTGTTATACTGGTGATGTATTATGGCTTGCTGTAAACAAGAAAACCCCCAACAAATGTTATTATCCTCCAGTCCAGTCAGAGCCTTTGATGTGTGACTTTGTAATAATTTGAAACATCTGGTAACAGCTGTTTTGTACAAATGCTATACGTTTGCGTTTGTTCTGGTAAAAGGGCGACTACAAAGTAATGATGTGGTAAATTTAAAAAAAAAATGCATTTTTTTCAGGGACAGTTCATGTGAGTGGATTTCAGTATAATCCATATATACTGTGCAAAAGTTTTGATCTCGGAAAATGTGAAAAGACCTGTTGCCGCTGATTTTTAATCCATTTCTCGTGTAATTTTGTAAACGCCAGCCTTTTCTTCCTGTTTCCCTTCCTTAAGAGTGGCTTTTTGACAGACACCCTTTCATTGAGATCATCTCTGATGCGGCTTAAGTGAACAGTAGATGGATCAACTGAAGGGTCAGGTGCATTTCTCAAGTACCTTGTCAGGTCTTTGCTGGATTTTTATTCCTGTTTCCTAAGAACATGACTTTCAGATTCTGTTCATCTGCCGCAGACAGTTTTTCAGTCCAGCTGTTTCCTCTTCTATCCTTCACATTTCCAGTTTCCACAAATTTTTTAAGAATACACTCCACACCATGCCAAGATTTGCATAATTTTCAGCAAGTTGCTCTTTGGGATTCACTTTGTTAGACTACAAAGTGAATCCCATTTGTATTTTTCTATACATTTGTATAGAAAAATACAAATGTACTATTAAAATACAAATAATACAAAAGATACAATTCAAAATGGGTTATGTGTAGACACTCTTCAACACTATATTCTATTTCTGTACCAGCGTTCTGTACCAGGCAAACTTGGCATGAAAACGTAATTCTGATTCTGACTCCGTTCTTGAGTTAGGTGTTTGTTTTATGCTTAAATGATTCATGTGTCAAAGACTGACGAGCAAACAACACAAACAAAACACATTCCTCTAGAAATGGTCGTGTACAAGAACTCAAGCGATAATGAGTCAAATGAGTGTCCAAAGAAGGCACGGAGAGCACTTTACAAACTTACAGGAAAGTGGCTCCTTAGATGCAGAATATAAATAAATCACGGTTTGCGCAAGACTTTTGCATATTAATGTAAGATGCCCAATTTTAGCAAAACTATACGTTTATCTCTGTAGACCCCATGATGGCACCATAAAACCGTACAATATACAAATGACGTACAAGTATACAACAAATCAACAACCCATGCAAACAGTACATCTTAGTAAGTAGAGCTAGCAGTGATCACATATCTCGTTACTGGAGATAAATTAAATTATATGTGGGCAGTAGGGCGGTGTGAAGATGCTGTTACGTGTGTCCTACTGTAAATGGACATAGACACACATTCGGCGTTTGAACATGTGCCGTGCTTTTTGTGTATTTGCGTGTGTGTGTGACTTTTGCACATCATGTAATTCCTCTTGAGTTCGACAGCTCTGTTTGAATATGTTGTCAGCTGGTACGCCCCCCTGCTATGCCAATCCTGACTTGTTCTTTCTGTGAATTATTACAAGTCCTGCGAGGGACGACAGAGACGGAGACGGAGAGAAATGTACTTGAACGCTCACACAAACAAATACAAGTGTTTTATAGATGTCTGTACATTTTGTGCCTGCACTTGCCACATATCTCCACAGCTCACTTCCAGCACACAGCCTCCCCCCTCCCTCATTCTCCACACACACAGAAACCATCCCTTGTTCCCACAATTGCACTGTTGCCCCACACTTGACAGTGTGAGTCCTAAAAACCCCTGCAGATCTCTGGCCATCAGTGTTTTCGTGCCATGAGGGGGACATTGTTCAGTTAGGCGTACAGTGACCTCCCGCCTCAGCTGTGTTACCACCTCCTTTGTCTCCTCTTCACTTCCACTCTGTGCCTTTTTATCCCCAACAGGGGGCGCTTTGGTGCTAATATCAATGGCATGCTGCCTCTTCATGCCAACTCCTGCGCCTTGGCGCTGCTGCCTTTGTCAGGCTTATCTGGTGTTTATCTCGTACGTGTCCCTGGGGCACAGCGGGAATCGGTGCATCCAGGAGAACATTCCCAAACCCACTCCTCCCACCCACCCCCACTCCCACCAACACCAACACCACCACCAACAACAACACAAACGTCAACCCCTCCTTTCTTAACCCAACACTCCTGCTCTCTTTGTGTCTGAATGAGAGGAAAGCACTCTGGGTTGGTAACGCATTGCATCAGACGCTGAGGGGAGAGAGTTACAGGGGAGAGCATGAGAGGAGAAGCGTGAGAGGGAGGAAGAGTGGGGTGGAGGCTCAGTGTGTGTGGTGGGGCTCAGTGAAAGTAGGGGGTCATAAATTAATCATTACTATAGACGGCTGAATGGTTGTATTAGAGTCTGTCTCTCTCATTAGTTCAGTCAATTCTATGCATGTCAAGTGCAGTACACAGTATGCTTGTTAATATTGGTGCTTTAATTTCACTAATGGTTATATACTCATGCATAAATAATGTGGTTATTTTAGTGTAGCATGGCTATAAAACAGACACAAACTGCATCACCTACCTAAATATATATATTTTTAAATCTCAGAAATTCTTACCTGACCTGACAGAACAAGCTTTTTAAAACACACTGCAGGTCCTCCCCTCTTCCTCTCCTCTCCTCTCCTCTCCTCTCCTCTCCTCTCCTCTCCTCTCCTCTCCTCTCCTCAGGGATAAGTGACATTGAGATATGAGCCATCTCCTAGGCAACAGACATCTGGTGTTAGGCCACACCACAAGGTCACAGAATCTCCAGAAATAAAAACATAACATAAAGAAATGAAAGGAGAAAAAAGATCCCCCCCCCCCCCCCCCCCCCCCCGTCATCTCTTATCCTTCACATTCTGAAAATTCTCAATGTACCTTTGCTACATCTCAGTTTTAACCTGTGAAATAATTTACCAGTCTTTGTTTATGTTTATGCACAGTTCAGATGCCACGGTTAACTGCATGAGCAGGAGAGGAGCGAGGCTGGAATTGGGTTTTATGGAGTCCTAGCTTAAAAATAAATAAGTTCAGTCACATTCATTCACAAACAAGTTAGTAAAAACCCCCAAAAACAAATATAAACAATCTGATGACCTAATTTATTTTCATTGTAAGTATGCAACCACCCCCTCCCTCACTGCAACAGACACAGTAACACATTCTTTATCCTCATTATTGTGTGGAGAGTAATACTAATGTGAAAGTGGGGGAAAGGATCAGCTTTGAATTTTTTGCACATATATATTCTTTGTTTTTTGAGCTATTAGAAAAAAAAGTTTAAAAAAAAAACTGATCATATATGTAAAACTGCAACTGGGAAGAAGTCTGCATCCCAGATGTGGGATCATTTCAGGCGAATTAGCTGCTTAAATTAAATCACTGTATTCTAATTTGTTTATATCGGCTCTTTACAGTTTAGCTGCTGGGAGTTTTCGGTACTTTTTCCCTTCATACTTATTTCATCCAATAATTTGCTGTCGATTTTTCTCATTTCTGCGCGGGCGAGCACAAAAAAGTGAATGAATGGCAAAATTTCAAATCGTATTTTAGTATCTTAGGCTTTGATTGTTTGTGTTTTTGACCGAGATGAGTGTTAAAGATTTAGCAGCTAGACCACATGACCAGGACTGTGGAAGCGGGAAGTTCAGAGCTGTTGTTCAGATGATAATTACAGTAGTATTCCTGTAGCTTTGGAGTCTATTTATCAGGAAAATACGGGGAAAAAAAAGTTCCACAATGCTTGAGTTTATTTATTTATTTATTTTTGTATGCAGGAAAAACTCAAAGGTTCATGCAACTGTTTCTGAGCCACTGTATTTCCATACTTATTTTAGAGCCAAATTATTATATTTTACTACACGGTACAGTATTGCACTGGAGAAAAATAATGGCTGGCTTGCAAATGACTCTGAAACAACTGTTTGTAGTGAAAATTGACAACAAAAGCGATTAAAGCTTAATCGCTTAAACTTCAGCAGTCAGTCATGAATTTTGTCTACTTTATGTTAATGTTCTTGTCTCTATTTCTTTTCATGAACTAGCTAAAAGTCTAGACAATGACTCATTGGTTGACTAAATGCACTGTGAGCCATAAAATTATTAATTTAACAGACAATGATACTGATAGTATCATTTCCAGAATTAAGTGTGGTATTAAGTTGTAAAGTTAATCATTTGGATTATTGAGAGGTTTGTATTTTCTCCTTTTGAAACGTTTTCCACGTGCGTGTTCAGCCTCCCTATGGACAAAATGCAGAGAACATGCGATGCGCAATAACCCAGATTTCTTATATTACCAGATGAGAAACCACAGAGAGCATGCAAGAGAGTTCAAGAAGGAGGAGAGAAAAAAACATACAGATCAATAGAGCGGGTGGTGATACATCAGAGCAACAACCTAAAACTAGACCCCTTCCCTCTGTTTTTAATTAGATCATAGATATGAAGTAAAAGCCTGTATTGGCTCACATTGAAGTTTTTTTAGCTACTTGGTAATGATTGGATTAAGCGTTTGCAGCGATTCTGTAAAAAAAAAAAACCCCAAACAATCAATCAATCTTTGTGCTTTTTTTTGTCTACACCACACCTTTTCATTTGAGGATTGTTTGAACACAAAGATTGTGATAGCAACACTAGCTAAGGCCACTCACCAGGGGCTGCTGAATAATACATCAAACTTACCGCATGTGCCCCTATGTTACTTTTAATAGTGGTGTTGTACATGCAGCAGCATACGCCTGAGTCTGTTATGCGTTATGCATGGTAGGTGGCTTGGTTAGATTTGTTTGCCGTAATTTCAGCAATTCAGCAGTGAAAGGACTTTCGGAGCGTGTGTGTACACGCTCCTAACAAGAGCTCACAGGAGTGCAAACATCCTCCACAGTGGCCTGTGTGCACCAGAGGAATGTGTACACTCGTGCAACTGTGTGGGAAAGGTTAGACTGTGAGAAGGAACAGGGTAACCGTTAGTTTAACTCTCAGTTTTGCTGGTAACAGACAAAACAGTATGAGTGCAGATTAATCCCTCTAGATTTCAGAGAATCTTAAGAAAAATACTGATATGTGTGTTTTGTGCATGTAACTACAGTTGATTATATCTAAACATAATTATCACATCATGGGCTTTGGGAGTGCATCTAAGAGTGGAAACAGGAGCCTTTTGTGCCTTGCGCATTGTGATTGTAATGCTTAATGCTTTGTATCTCCTTTAATCTAATCTTGCTTTATCTTTGTGTCTCCTGGGTTAGACATGAGAGCAGCCCAACAACCGAGATAAACATTATTATTTTGTGTGCATGTGATTATATGCACAGATGTGTGTGTGTGTGTCTGTGTCAAGTCCATGATGCATGTCAGACATTAACCAGCTTCCCTGCTGGCTGGCTGGTACTGTTGTGATCGGGTAAAAAGACACACGTTGTCACACGAGCCAAAACACAATCCCTTCAAACACGCGTGCAGCATTTAGACCGTATGTTGTCGTTGTTGCATTAGCTGTGCTTGCATTTAATGCCATGCATAAGGCATTTGCATGTTTGCACATACATAATACATTCGCTTCAACTACATTTATACCGTTACCTCTTATTGTGGGCACATAACATGCACATGAAACCGCACAAACAGTGTGCGGTGTGTCTCTTTGTGTTGTCTGACTCTACATTTCCTGATTGATTTCACCATAAAAGTATGCTCAGTAGCCACCCATTAAAACTCTGATCTCATCGATATGTGTGCAGCAATTGCAGAGTGTGGCGCTGAATTATTCACTTCTTCCTCTTTCTCTCACACACTTGTTTTGCTCTCACTCCTCATTTTAACTCCATCTTTCTTTTCCTTGTCTTCCTAATTTCCTCTCCATCCTTCCGTCCCCCACCCCCCCTTTTGTCTCAATTTTACCCATGCACGGCTTTAATTCACTCTCTCCATCTTCTTCTCCTTCTGTCTTCCCTTTTCTTCCCCCTCACGCTCCCGCTTCTTTCTTCTCATCCCACTCTCAGCCTTCCCTTTCTCACTCTCTCTGTCTCCTCTCTCTATCTCTCCTCCTGTACTGTCAGCCCTTAGGCAAGTCTCAACCATCACTCCTCTTCATTTATTAATACCTGTACTCATACAGCCCAGCACAGAGAGCTGCCTCGCATCTCTGTCTCCCATTCTCTTGCACACACATGCCTGCCGACTGCACAAATGCCCCAGAGGATGCAAGAAGCCCAGTGCGTCCACACACACTCACAGTCGCTTACTGTGCAGGAAAATGCCCTTTGTAAAAGGACAGGGAGCATCAATCTCCCAGCTGCGTCAGCCCTACAGCTTGATGCTCTTTCTGTAGTTCTGCTTTTCCCTGACTTGCATATGATCGCATATTTATTGCCGTTACGAGAGTTCCTTTGTTGCAATTGTTGCGCACTAGTTATTGGCTTCATTGATTGCTTTATCGGTCGGCATGTTTTGCACAAGCAAATATTTCCTCGTCTCCCTGCAACGTTTTCACTTTTTTCGAGTGCACTTACTCGGCTGCCCCATTGTGAACAAGTCGGTATCAGTGCACAGTAAATTGAGCTGAGATATCAGAAGGATCCAGCCCTTAATTATGCTGGATCAATGTCTGAGTTACAGACAGATAGTTAAAGAGAGATATTTCTCTATAGTGATTCCCTGCGATTAGGTGTCGGCTGTCTATAAGAGTCCTTAAGGGAGTCATATTTTTGTGTATATATAAATAATGATATAAAATAAATTACAAGCATAAGAGGGCAATAAACAGCCTTCAACAGCCTTATTTTATTTGTGCAGGACTGTGTACAGTTAACCAGTCAAGAGTCAATCAGCCAATCAGACAGTTGATGGACCATAAAATATTTAAATAAATAAATAAATAAAAACTTACTAATCCAACCAAGTGCTGAAACTATGTGAAAGAGTGAACACATTCAGAATCAAAGCATGTAAGAGTTGAGACACTAAAGATCCCTCAGTGATAATTGTAGTTGTTTGCGTATGTGCATGAGCGGTATTCATGACTTGCAGCTGTTTGCCTGAACTTCCCCATGCAGCTATATATAGCTCTTCATATGGTGGGATGATGCAGTGAGGACAAGGTTGGAGGACAGTGACATTGAAATCATTTTGAGTCATGTCTTGCAGAGATGTGAATTGCAGAGATGATGAACTGTGTGTGTCTGTCTGTCTGTGCGTGCGTGCGTGAGGGAGACAGTGGGGCAGCGCCTGTAGGTGTGGAGGCGACATGCGCCTGTGCGCCCGTTTGTCGCAGCCCAGTGCATGCATATGCATGTGCTTCAGCTCTGCTCTTCTCCTGTGATTGTGCAGACCTGTGTTCAAACCACCTGCTGTTAGGAGGGTATGTGTGTTTTTTTCTCCAGGAGCATCAGGAATGTTTATGAAGCGGAAAAAAAATTGGCCTGCTCTGTCTTAGGGTGCATTCAGCGCCATCTGGAGGCCGTCTCCCTAGACTGCGTTTTAAGCTCTGCCCAAATGAGTGACTGTGGAGCTGGCCATTTTATTGAATTTGATGATCCATTACGACTCAAATGGAGGTCAAGCTCCCTTGGGGCAGAAGGGATATTGCATAGGCAGCAGGGTAATCGCAAGAAGATTACAGTACCTGCTGACTTTATTGTCAGTCTGATATCTATAAACCAAGGTAGCAAGGAAGTTTAAAGATTAAAAATATACATCAGTGAAGCTGTCGAGGTACTTGAGATGATGTCCAGCCCGCCCACTGGTACATAGATTGTAATAAGGCCCCAGCAATTATCCTCTGTGATTAAAAAAAAAGAAAAATATGATGAACTATGCCCAGGCTGTGTAATAAAGAGAGCGCTGCATAATGTAAACATGTAGTCACCACAATCACTCATAAGCAAATGAGGATTTATACCTGCAATAAGGAGCATATCTGGTAACTGATGAAGATGATCAATGAAGGTGGAGCTCAGCGGGGCTTTTACTAAGATCCATTCTGAGGCTGCTCTCTAAATTGCTATTTGCAGAAATGCTATCATTTGTTATTCTGTGGCCTAAAAGGCAGGCAACTTCATGTTTTACTTTTTAAACATTTTTTCTACAAGATCCAATCTTTGGGTTTATTCAGTCTCAAGTAACGTAATGATGTAATTGAATTTAAAATTAATTGCTTTACACTGAAAATGTTTACATGTAATTAAAATGGACAGCGTGAACTGTGTTGTTATTTGTTCAGGCTGTGTACCTTTGCTCGCTCTCATGTCTCTGTGGTCAGCACACTTCACACACACGTACTCACACGCAGTGAGCGTGCCGCCACATTTCTACGCTGTTTACGCTCATCCCTGATTCCATCATCTGAATCTTCACTGTCGTCTCTCCTCAGCGAACACCTGTCGTGTTCCTTCTCCTTCTTCCTCCATGGAGAGAGCAACGTGTGCACAAGTGTGGAGATTGCCCAGCACCAGCCTGCGTACCACATCACAGAACACCACATCCGTCTCGCGCAGACCTCCGTCACACCAGTACAGGGTAACACCACAAACCCGATGTTTTGTTTTTTTTCTTCTAGTGCTTATGCATGTAAAACAAAGCAATCCTCATGTTCGATATATGTCCAACAGAAGTGTGATTATTATTATGTAAAAATGGAAGTCTCTTAATTTCCTTAATGGAAAATGAGATGACAGTGGCTGTCAAGTCAGCAACAGGTAGAGAGGAAGCATTTGAATCTTTTACACTTGAACGCTTTTGCTTTCACTTTCACTTTCAAGAAACCACAGTTAAGTGAAATAAAAGTGATCGCTGTTGGTAGCCCATAGAGTTGTTTCTGAATAAACAATTGTGCCCATGCTGTTTATAATAATGAAACATCACTCAGACCAGCAGTGTGGTTCAGTCATGTGTTTTTAGTATTACCACACAGTTGTAATAACAAAGACACATGACTGCTTATTGCTTGGATGAATGAGCAAAATTTGTTGTGATGCACAAATAATAGTTATTTTTGGTCTTGTGAGTGTGACACTATTTTGTGCATTGTAAAAATCATTATGTAATTAGAATAGAATAGATTAGCCACAATAAAATATAAACATATATATCCTATATACAAAAACAAGAAAAAGGCACACAATAGAAGAAAGAATTGGTCTGAATAGAGCGGCCTGAGTGATGGGGGCTACTCAGACCATGGCTTTGTTAACAGTGTTTGTTAACAGTCCAAATGGTCTAGTGGAAGGGTTGGGGTGTTAGGGTTAGGGTCTGGAGGTGTGGGACCTGATTGACCTGAGGCGCCAATCTGAGGGCAGCAGGTCAAACAGGTGGTGAGTAGGGTTCATGCTATCACCTGTGATGGCCCTGGTTTTCCTGATAGAGGAGGATCTGGCGAGGGCCTCCAGGGGGGACAGAGGACAGCCAGTGATCTTTTTGGGCTGTGTTAATCACTGTATGAGCACCCTTCATTGTTGTAGTCCCTGTCTACCAAAACACCCAGGCAGCAGGAGTGCACGCTCTCCACTGAGGAGTGGTAGAAGACCAGCAGCAGCTTCTGGTCAGGCTTATTCTTCCTCAGGACACTGAAGAAGTGCAGCTACCGCTGGGCCTTCTTCAGCAGGTTGTTGGTGTCAGCAGAGATGTGGGTGCCCAGAAACCTGAAGGTGGAGACAGATTCCTGTTCTCCCTTTATAATCAGATTGGAGTGGACCTGTCTGTGCCTCCTGAAGTCGATTATGAGTTCTTTGTTTTTAAGGACGTTCAGCTTCGGACTAATTGAAGCCGGCTGGTTAGGAAGCTGTAGTCCACAAAGAGCATCCTCATGTAGCTCTTCCTGTTCTCCAGATGGCTCAGCGCTCTGTGAAGGGTGATGGTGATGGCATCCTCCATGGACCGATTTGCTCTGTAAGCAAACTAGTGGGGGTTGAGGACAGGGGGTAGACAGTCTCTGATGTGCTGAGACATTATCTGCTCTAAACACTTCATGACTACAGACGTAAAGGCTATAGGTCTGTAGTCATTGAGGCTGTCTATACTAGTTCTCTGGGGATAGGAATGATAGTGGAGGCCTTCAGACAGGTGGGAACAGTGGCACCAGTCGGGGAGAGGTTAAATAGCCTAGTGAGGATCCCGTTGGTTACAAAGTATTTTACATACTGTACTTTCAGATTGCTTCGTTAAAAGTAATATCTTATATTTTAGGTGCTTCTTCTTGTGTGTTATATGTATAAAAACGTAACGTTGAGATTCGCTTGTGTAAAAAGTCCAATTCTACCAGTGGTAGAAGTATAAATAGCACAAACCAAGAGTAAGTATTTCAGCATTGCAGTTATCACCAAAGGTTTGCTGTGCAAAGAAAATAAAAATCAATGCAGAAAAAAAAAATAAAATGGTTCAGAGCTACTGATGTGTGAACTTTGTTTCTTTCTCTACATTATTAATTTATCTATGCAGTGATCCTGAGTCCGTACGGTCTGAGCGGCACTCTTACAGGTCAGGCCTATAAGATGAGTGATCCAGCAGTGCGGAAGCTGATGGAGGAGTGGAGCTACTTCTACCCCATGGTACTTCAGCAGAAAGAGGGAGGTGGAGAGAAGGAAAAAGAGGAAACAAGCCAGGCCTACGATCGCAACAGTCACGTGGCGGTGGAGGTCGTTGTAGGTATGGAAAAGCAATGGTGGTGAAAAAGACATTGGATTTAAAATGGTATGCAATTCAATTCAGTACAGTTTTATTCATATAACACCAAATCACAACAACACTAACCTCAAGGTGCTTTTTATTGTAAGGCTAAGATGCTACAATAATATAGAGATGACCCCCTGTGAGCAAGCACTTGGCAACAGTGGGAAGGAAAAACTCCCTTTTAACAGGAAGAAACCTCCAGCAGAACCAGGCTTAGGGAGGGGCAGCCATCTGCTCTGACTGTCTGGGGGGTGAGGTGAGGGAGACAGGCCTGCTGAGGGTGTGAAAGAGAGCCAAAAAATAATAATAACTAATGATTAAATGCAGAGTGGTGTATAAACAGATAGAGAGTCAAAGAGGTGAGTGAAGAAGAAACACTGAGTGCATTATGGGAACCCCCAGCACCCTGGGCCTATTGCAGCATAACTAAGGGAGGATTCAGGGTCACCTAATCAATGCAAAAAAAAAAAAAAGAAGGAAAAAAACTTTTGCTGTGCAGTCAGTCTGCAATTAAACTCATATCCTGCATAAAATATTACCAAAAAGCAGTACTTAGTAAAGAGGACTGCAGTTCTTTCAGAATGAGAAGGAACTAGAGCAAACACCAAGAGATCAGCATCACATTAATTACCCTCTGTCCTCATGTAGACTCCCAGGCAGTTTGAGCTGAGGTATTAGTGGATGAGGTGCTTACACTGCAATGATCCTTACAGTCAGTTATCAAAGAGCAGAAGTCAGGAAGTGACTGGAAGGCAGGGGAGGAGAGAGCAGGACTGACAGAAAGGAAGAATAGTGAAGTGAAGTTGAGGTAGAAAACCCCGGGGAGTTACTCTAACAGCTTTGTCTAATCAGTCTGATTCCACAGCTTTGGTTTGACCTGATTACAATTAAAACTGCTTTGCATCTAAAGAGGAAAGCCAGAAATAATACCGAAGGAGTGAGTACAAAAGGATTTTAGATTTGATTATGTTTTCATGACCGATGAGTACGAAAGTGGGTAATTACATTAACAGAAAAGCACCAGACATTATACAGCCTCTTTATTTATGTAAGGCTAATTATTAGCAATATCTAGAAATGGTGCCCATTTAAAAAATTAAGCCAGCGTTTAAATGTATCCTATAACAGCAGATCCTCTTTTCTTGTATTCTCAGGTGGAGTAAGAATGACCTACCCATCTGCTTTCGTGCTAATTGCCCAAGGAGACCTACCATTGGAGCAGCCTCCACCTGTTCCCACAGCTCAGGGCCTCAACAAAGAGCTGAACCACTGCAGCGTGCCACTGACGCCACCAACATCACCAGAGCAGCCATGCTCCGGTAACAGGGACACAGACATGCCGCAGCGTTGTACACACATGCTGAAATGTTAAAACTACACAGTTGTACATTGACGGTGTTTCACTCTTTTTTTTCTTTTTTTTCAGCGGACAGCGGCTTCGTAACCTCGGCCTCGAGTGTGCCCACACCAGACAGCAGCATGAGTATCACCAGCATCAGCCCAAAGCATTCTGGGAAGAAGCTGACTTGTCAGGTGGTCCATCAGGCCTGGAGGGAGTGCTATCTCAACCAGCCTCAACATGTGTAAGTAGATCTGGAGTTTACTCCCTGACTTCGGCTGGATTATAATTGAAGTGCAGCGATGCAGCTGAGCTGGCGCCCTCATGGATCTGTTCGTTCCCCGCAGACCGAATCAGTCAACTGAAGTAACGCCTCGAAAGGAAGTGCCAAATGGAGTTACCACGTGGGATTTCAACGATCTGGGAGCGAGAGCACCCTGCAGCTGCTCTAGGTACTCCAGAATTGCACCCAAGCTGTTCCAAATGTGTTAGATTCAGGTGTTCTTGTTTTCATGCTGATGCGTTTAAAAAACAGACTTTTCAGGTATATAATTTAGTTGGAAGTCTTTTCATAGAATTTTAAGTAGATTGCTATTTATTTTTGTTTCAGGTTAAAGCAGCAGAAGTCGAATCTGACCACTGCGTCCGCTGCCAACTCCCAAACTAGTGCCAACCCCACTCAGTCTTCTGGCCCATCATTATACACTCCCTCCCTGCCCAAACACAAGACCAGTGACAAGACAGAAAAGGGTGACAAACAGTCCAAGAGGCCAGCTGTTATTCCTTTCCACCATCGTCTGTCTGTCACACAGGAGAGTCCTCTGGAACAGGACTCTCCAGGAGGGCCCCAGCTCGGTGGCCTCGTGGCGCTGGATCCACCCATAGAGTCCCTGGCCACTCTGCCAACCTGCAAGTATTCCAAGCCCCACTCTAATGGCAGAAAAGCCCCCGAGTCCCTTCTCCATTCACCAGTATCTCCACTTCCACCCACCCTTAGCCCGCATCCCCGGGTACAAGACCCAGAGGCTATGGATGGGCCTGTGGATATGCCCGTCTGTCAAGATGGAGCTTCAGGATTGGGGGTGATTACTAGCGAGACAGCTGTGTATGCAGCTCTGCTGAGGCAGAGGGAGAGCGGGGCTGGCTGGTGGAGAGGCTTCAGGACTCCCAGGACTGATAAGACTGACTTTAGACCCTCTGAACTCCCCATTGATAAACTAGAGGAAGTGACAACAGACACAACCATCGAGGGAGCTTCGCTTAAAAGGTAGGAGAGTTACACCAGTGTTGGTGAAATAATATTTGGAAGTATACTGAAAATACTGGGAATTTAGTGCATTTGTATGGTACATGAGAACGCAGAAGAATAACCTTGTTTTTTTGTCTCCTTTAGACTATACGCACAGGCGCACAAGAGATTTAAAATCTCAGAGGAGAGAGTGAGGCAACACATCCAAACTTTGGGCCTGTTCCAGCAGCCAGGTGTGGAGGCACTTCGGGATAATGGGGACGATCCCTATGACTTTAAGGAAGGAGACATTGAGTACACTTTCTCCACTTCCAAGAGATTAAAGGGTCAAGGGCGAGAACCCAGCAAGAAGGCCAAGGTAGGACAACACACAGTTTGAAAATACAAATACAAACAAAAAAACTGGATTCAGGGAAAATGTAACGTGGTTAAAATCAATATTTATCTATTAATTATGGATTGCATGACCACTTGTATGCAAGGAGGTCTCATAGTAGCTTTGTTGTTTAATTTAGTTTTACAGTTGCCATCAATCGTGCTGAAACAGGTAATTGTTTAGAGTAAAAAATAAAATAAATAAAGCTATCAATCTTATCTGTCCAGTCACCCAAACAGCAGACATAGTTATCAACCAGGTCTGGGCTTTCAAAGGTACATCCCAGCGGTCAAAATCAGGCCATCCATTCCACTTTGCAAAATGTGACTACTGCAAAGACGTAAAGTATAAATGTAGATTTTCCTCTGGTTTTCAAGCTCAAACTGATCACTGATCATGAAAGTCCAAACTGAGGGTCCAGAGATCTGAATCATCGTCATTTTTACAGCTTTCGTACCGATAGACTTCACTGCTGACCTGCCAGGTCTATTACACCTAAATAAGTAATAGACCCACCATAAAAAAAACAAACAGAATGAATTAATAGAGAATTTTCTATTTTATTCAGTATGGGTCTACAGTGAAAAAAGGGCATTTCCTTTGAATTGAAAGAAAAATTTTAAATTAAATCTTTTTTTAATTAGGACTAGACATGAAGTAAGTTCAGTTTACAGATGTATATCTTTGACTGTAACTCTCTGATCCTGCTGATTTGCTACAATAACATGTCTGTATAATTTATTAAGGCTGGTCAAATGTAGAAACACTAATGTGTACCAGTTTTAGAAAACTAGTTCATGAAATCCAAACATTTCCAGAATGAACTTCTGAAACACTTCCTAACACTAAAAAAGGTATATAGGTTATAGTCTTTATACGTTATTAGAAGTCTACTCTACTTAAGTTCAAATTTAAATATATGCAGCTCATGTAGTAAAATTAGTTTAACAACCGTGAACCAGAGGGTGAACATAACAGAGCATTTTGCAGCTAAAGACTTGGATAAGCCACTAGTAGGGTGGACAAGTCAAAAAAAGCTAAATGGAGACTGAACAGTAAACTTTAACCCATCATTTTGTCTGAGATATACCAAAGTAGGTTCTATTTAATTCAATCCAATAAAGTTTTATTCATATAGCACCAAATCACAGCAACAGTTGCCTCAAGGTACTTTAAATTATCAGACAAAGACTCTACAATAATACAGAGAAAACCGCATCAATCACATGACAAGCATTTGGTGACAGTGGGAAGAATAAACTCCCTTTTAACAGGAAGAAACTGCCAATTAATATTGAAAATGCTAAAATGCTAATACTTTGTGTTCTTTGCTACAGAATGTGGCATTTTATCAGGATGAGGCATTTTGTAGCACAAAGCGTACATTATAATAATGAAGTGAGGCTCTCGACATATTTTATTGAATCTGTGCTGAACATAACCTGCGAATGTTCTCATTTTATTTGAATCCCTCCACTAGGGAGAAGAAATCACCAGCAATGGAGCGTTAACTGATGGAAAAGATGCTATGTCCATTTTTAACTCTGCTCCAAAATCAGGTGGGGTTCCTAATCACAGACATAAACATAATTTACATGTTCTACAAAACAGCAATTCATGTCACACATGAGTATTTTTGTTCAGTCTAACGATGTTTCGTGTTGTTTTAGACGAATCAGGCCAGGATGACGGAGCTGCTAAAACCAATCCCTCTCTGACCAGAGAAATAGATCTAGTGGTCAACATCTCTGATCTAGACAACATACTTGATGAAGACGATGAAGACCCGGGGGTAAAATATAATGTTCTATCTATATTCTTGTAACAATGTTAACAGTGGTATGACACTATGTAATTTTTGATTTTAATTTAAATTGAAACAAACAAACAAAAGAACAAAACTCCAAACATCATATTAGAAAATAAACAGTTTTTTAGTTAACGATTTAAGAATTTTAAAGAATAAAGTTTTTAGTCACATAACTTACCCTGTAATACTTTTTAGACTGTTTACCCAAACCAGCACTCAACTAAGGTACCAGTGTCAACAGAAGATCGTCCTATTGGAAAAGAAGGAAGAGTTGCAGTACCTTATCCATCAAGTGAGTCACTCTGATGAGTATCTAGTTTTAAAATCTCAAAAGCTCCCTCAGTTTGGTGTTAAATATTCTTAATTCCGCTCACCAGCTATTTACCTCCCCCTGCTCTCTGTGTCTCCTTGTCCATCTCTTTTTCTTTTCAGCAGTAGCAGATCTCCAGCGGATGTTTCCCACCCCGCCTTCTCTAGAGCAGCACCCAGCCTTCTCTCCCATCATGACCTATCGGGACACCCCTAGTCAAGAGCCCCCTGCGCCCACTGGACCAGCTGACCACCTTCCTACAGCAGCCTCCACCCAGCTGACTGAACACAGGATGGAGGTGGAGGATGACATTGGTAGTCCCAGGCAGGAGGATATTAAGGTGAGGAGAAGCGGTAGTTAAGATTGTTAGATCTGACACTCTGAATTGATCTCTAGTATGAAAACATGTCATTAGCTTTTTGCAGCAGGCATCAATTTAGAAAAGTGCACAGATGGATGGAAATAAGATAAATTGTCCATTTTACTTGTTATTATTTAAATGTCTGACTTGGCTGACTTGGTGCTAGCTCATATCACACTGGAAGTGTTTCACTAATACCTTTTAATGTTAGAGAGCTGTACTGACTGCAGGTTCGGTGAGCTGGGAATGCTAATCATATGCATTATGAATGCATTTGCTCCGTACTGAGTGCATATTCTTGACAACACAAGCAAGTTACTCCAAGCAAATCATATTGTTAGAGCAGCTTCGATATGAGAAGGAAGACTGAAATACATAAATATTAGATTTGAGTGAATATGACTTCATGATGAGTTGACATACATAGTGATCTAAGGCAGATAAGGGTTGTCATCATCCTGCTTCTTATGACATGTTATTGAATGTTTAAACGTGTGAATAATTCAAGGAGAACATCTGCTTTTAACAGTTTCTTAGAATCCTAATGCAGTCCCTAATGCAAACAGAAGATCACTGAGGAATATCTTGCTAACATATCAGTTACGCAGCTAAAGCTGAGAAAATGTCACTGTTCTGTTTGCTCTAAAAAACATATTAATATAATCCCCAAGCCATCCTGTTGCTTTAAATAGTCAACAGAGTACCACAGACAGGGGATGTTTGCTAAAAACCGCAGTTCTCTGCTCTTTCAAGAAATTATTTATGCTTTTCAAGAAAATTAGCATATAGATTTATGACTGTAGACTTTTGCCTCCCGTGACCCTGAACTGGATAAGCAGAACTGAACTGGATGGAGGCATTAATTTTGTGGAATCACTGGTTTATTCATGTCAGTGATTTTCAGGAGGTATTTATAATTTGAAAATCTGTGATTAGTAGATAAGCAACAATTCTGAAACTCAAGGTAGGGACTGCTAACAATGCTGGGGACACACATTCAATAATGTGGCCACTGAATTGTTTTTTCCAAAAATCTGGAAAAATGCTGTCTTAGTTAATTTATTTGCAAGCCTGATTTCTAAATAGCCCTTTTAATTGCACCTACAGTAGAAAGAAGCTTTTCCTCAACTTCTGCTCTTCAACCACTTATTCAGCATATTGAAACATGTCTTTATATTTGTAAATAACATTTATTCCTCTCTTTGTCCAGCCGCTGATAGGCTCCTCCATGTTTGCTCCACTAGCCTGCCTACCCAGCCAGAATCTTCCACCACTCAAGATTCCTGAACAGTGTTATTACCGTCCTTCCTGGTCCTTGTTGCCCAAGATGGAACATTTCCCCACAGTCATGCATCCCCAGAATTCTGTTTTCACCAAGGATGGATACATGTGAGTAATCAGTTATCACATTAGAGAGTGAAACGACTTTCATCTTGTGCTTGTCTTGTAATTATAAATCACTGTTTAAAATAGTTTAAAGCTTCTGAAATTAAGCTGTCAACAGAATGCAAAGACACAACTGTTTTGACTTTATGTGTAGAACATCCGCTTATTGTGTTGGAGAGAATTAGGGCCCAGCTCTACTTTCAAGTAGTTTTAGCTTGTACCTGTCACTGTAACCTTTAATTACCCAGGTTGGTCATTAATAACACATTCTTATTTGCAATGATGGCCGGGGGGGGGGGGGGGGGGGGGGGGGGGGGGGGCTGGGGAAAATGGGTAGTTTAAAGTACAGCACACATCCAAAACATCGCAACACTGGTGAAACGCTGCCCCCTGGCGGCAAGGATTTTAATCTACCAAGGATACTTAATGAGTTCATTTTAAAGGTTTTTTTAAGCATGCAGGATGGCTTGTGGGCACTTTTTAGCCTCACTGGAAAGAGTGTAGTGCTCTAAGCATGATATCACTTAGTTTTGAGGATTTCCTTTTGTGTTTGGAACAAACTGCACGACCTTTAAGAGATGCTTCCAAACAGTAACACTAATCTTGTTTGTCTCACTATTTGTTTTTGTTTTTTCGATTCTTTTTCCAGAAATATTCCCAGTGTTCCCCTCGCTGACCAGGACTATGTGCAGATGAGTGGAGCTACTGCCTCTACCAGTACCACTACTGGCATCCTCCCATCTCCTGCCACCCCACGCTTCTCTGTGCCCACCCCAAGAACTCCACGTACACCACGGGGTATTAACACTGCAAGCTCTGGACAGGGTTCAGTAAAGCAGGATGGTACTGAGCTTAGCTCACCAGTTTCCACCCCTTCTACGAGCCTGCCTCTCAGCTCTGTAGAGCCCCTAGCTCGGCCGGGCCCGTCTCTGCCTGAGGCCCACAGCCTGTACACAATCCTCCTCCTCTCAGACTCTGTCCTCAGTGTCTTCAAGGATCGCAACTTTGACAGCTGCTGTATTTGTGCCTGCAACCAGAATGTCAAAGGAGCAGATGTGGGGGTTTATATCCCAGATTCCACTGGTGAAGATCAGTATCGCTGCATGTGTGGCTTCAGCGCCATCGTGAACAGGCGACTGGCCCTCGGAACAGGCCTCTTCCTGGAGGACGAGCTCGACATTTTTGGTCGAACCTCTGAAGTAGGGCGAGCAGCTGAGAGGAGGTTAGCACTTTCCAGACGGGACCCGACTATGGGAGACTCCAAGGCCAAGCGACCGCAGGATGCAGCGCCTGCCTCTCCTGCGGTCATGGTCCTTTTACAGGAACAGTGCTCCCACCCAATTTCTTCTCTTGCTTCACTTCATTTCCCCCTGAGCTGCTCCTGCCACGGCCGCAAAGGGGCACTGCTCCAGAGCTGGATGTCTGAAAAGCAGTGGGCAGATGGGAGTGATGCCTGTACGGCCTGCTACAATGCTTTGGAGCAGGGACTTCAGTATGTGGATAACCCCACAGGAGGGAAAGTAGATCTATCTGTTGTCAGAAGTACCGCTCTCCACTCCTGGCCTCACACTAATGGTAAGAATTGCAATCTGGCTTCTAAAGAGTCGACTAATATGATAAATAATTATGATAAATCCCTTAAATTAAGATATTTATTATGCATGCTGGGCTGCTTTTATATGTAAACTATGATGTATTTTTTATTTCTTTAATAATTTCTTTGTTTCTTTGGTGTTCAGAATCTTGTTAACGCCTGTGCATCTGTACACTTTCTGTGTGTGTATGTGCGTGTGTCTCGAAAGTGGTGGATATGAGCATGTTGTCGTCACAGGATATGGTGCGTATGCTGCTGTCTTTGCAGCCTTTCCTGCAGGATGCCATCCAGAAAAAGAGAACAGGACGGACCTGGGAAAACATCCAGCATGTTCAGGGTCCGCTCACCTGGCAGCAGTTTCATAAGATGGCTGGGAGAGGTTCTTATGGTGAGTCAGTGCATTCTTTGTGTTTACGTGAACAGCTAGTGCTTTGTGTTGAATTTCACCTGTATATTTTGTGCCATAATATATATCTTAAAGATGTCACAATGATGTTTTCCTTTCTTAGGTTCAGAGGAGTCTCCGGAGCCCCTGCCCATTCCTACAGTGCTGCTGGGTTATGACCGGGAGCGGGACTTCTTGGCACTATCCCCGCTGGCGTTGCCTTTCTGGGAGAAGTTGCTGCTGGAACCTTACGGTGGGCAACGAGATGTTGCTTATATGGTGGTTTGTCCCAACAGCCCCTCACTTTTGTCTGCTGCCCGATCCTTCTTTCTGGAGCTTAGTGCTGTTTATGAGGTAGGAGATTGAACTCCCAGTAAAAGCCACAGTCCGATTTCAACTCATTTGTACATACTTTGAGACTTTCATGTCCTTTTCCCAACTCCTATTCCAGACATGCCGTCTTGGGAAGCACCGTCCACTAGCCAAGGTGTCCAGAGATGGCATCGTGCGTGTGGGAGAAGATGTGGAGAAAGAAAAGCTGGAGGAGCTGGATGTGGATCAGTGGTTGACTGGACCTTGGGTTGGACAGCAGCACACTGACAACCTCAACAAACTCAAACTTTATGCTTATGCTTGCAAGCAGCAGCTTGGTGAGAATCACTGAACAGAGTAAACTAACTGGATCGCATTAGCTCTCTTTTTGAATCGGTATATTTCTTTATCTTAGGTGAATAAAGATGAGCATGTGTTCTTTTTATTGCTTTCAGGCCCCCAGCTCTCTGCCCTGCCATTGGACAGCAGTCTTCTGTTACCTCCCAAAGCCCAGCCGCCTGTGAACAACACATCCTCAGCTCAGCCTTCTTCTTCCACTCAAGAAGGAGAACAAACTACAGGTGGTGCCAGTTCAGTAAATGCTTCAGCCCCAACTGGAGCAACCGCAGGCCAGACAGAAGAGATCCAAGGAGGAGCCAGTGACTCCAAAGGACCTCCTAGTTCCACCCCACCAGCCAACACACCAGCAGAAAACCCTGAACTGTAAGATTAAGAATGATTTTAACATATCAGCTGTTGTTCCAGCTTATTTACACTGAAGCTTGTTTCCTCTGCTCTTTTTTCAGCTCTTCCGAGCAGTCTAGAATAGGCATCCCCACTGTGGCTGACTCAGTGGACAGCCATGCCAACCCACCAGCTATCGTTATTTACATAGTGGACGCTTTCCTGAGCTCAAGCGGAGCGAGAAACGATGGAGGGGAGGAGGAAGAAGGTGACGAGGTAGAGTCGAGTAGCATTTGGCTGCTAGGGCTTCTCCGCTGCTACACAGAGATGCTGCAGACACTGCCTGAAACAACAAGACCCGCACTGGTGCTACAGGTAAGAAAATAATTGCGAGGCAGGAAGCAGAATTCATTTTTGATCGCCATCCTCAACATTTCTTTGCATCATTTATATTTTAGGTGGTGCCGTGCCAGTATCTCCTCCAGCCAGCTAGCGGAGAGAGCCATTTGTACCTGCAACACCTGCGCTCCCTGGCCTTCTCTTGTTACTCTCAGTGCAGGCGTCTACTACCCCAGCAAACACATATCAAGTCCCTGACTGGTTTTGGCCCAGTTTCCACTGTCAGTTCGGTACTTAAGAGTCCAGAGGTAAGCACGACAGTTCAATGATACGTTTGGTTTCAGTAACTGTAGTATATATATATATATATATATATATATATATCATATATATCATCTTCCCTTTTTAATAAAATCCTAATTGTTTAATGTAGCACCCCAGCCCACTGCAGCTGTACACTCCACCATTTGTGCTTGGTCCAAGCCGTCCCAAGCAGCCAGAACCAGGAGAAATATGGGCAGAGCTGCCTCCCAAATACAACGTGCTCTTTGTAGGATACTGCCTGTCACATGACCAGCGTTGGCTGCTTGTTTCCTGCACTGACCAGCAAGGAGAGCTCTTAGAGACTTGTATTATCAACATTGATGTGCCGAACAGGTGAGAAACGGTTTCAGTGAAAGGCCTGTCCTGTCATAGTGTTTGGTGTGACATGGCGGTTTCTAGCTTTTTTCATGATTTCTTCTCACTTCAGAGCCCGCCGTCCTAAGGTGTCAGCTAGGAAGATGGGACTACAGAAGCTGTGGGAGTGGTGCATTGGCATCATTCAGATGACATCGCTGCCATGGAGGATTGTTATTGGTCGATTAGGCCGACTAGGCCACGGGGAGCTTAAAGGTGAGTGACACAACTCATTTTCAGTTCTTTCTGACAAGTTTTCAGCAGAGGAAGTATAGTGTGAAGTAGAATAGTGTTTGTTGCAAGATATCAGTAAAAAGTCTTGAGGGTTAATTTAGGGTATAACTGACCTTTACTCTTCATACTGTAAATCTATCAATATTACAGTGCTGAAAAAAATGAAATTGATAATTAGAAAACACATCAGATCTCAATGAGAGAAAATATCTATTTGTAATATCTATAATGATATGGACTGGGCAATGTGTTAGGAATGAAAAGATGTTCAAGGCCTCCACAATCCAGACCTGGACCAGGACATCACTGAACTCTGGTCATGCTGAATGATGTTATAGTCAGCCCAATGTTTCACATCTGTCACACGTGCTCAGGGTAAACCTGCTCTCTCTGGGAAGCACAGGGTGCCAGTGGTGTACCTGCCAATTCTGGTACTCTATGGGAAATGCCAATCATGCCCCACAGGGAAGTGAGCACAGGCCCACTAGAGAACGTCAGGCCCTCAGGCCATCCTCAGGAAGTCTGTTTCTGATTGTTTGATCAGAGGCGTTCATATCAATGGTCTGCTGGAGGTCATTCTGTAGGGCTCTGGCTCTGGCTCTGTTCCTCCTTGCACAAAGTAGTAGATACCAGTACTGCTGATGGGTAAAGGACCTTCTACGACCCTGTCCAAATCTTCTAGAGTAACTTCCTTTCTCCCGGAATCTCCTCCATGCTCCTGGGACTGTGTTGGGAGACACAACTGGAGAAGTTAGCGTACCTATGCAAAGTCTGTAGGGTCCACGTATCACCTCATGCCACCAGTTGTGACACTGACCCTAGCCTAATGCTAAAATAGTGGAAAAAACCCCCAGAAAAGATGAGGCAACAAAAACGCCTCCACCTGTAAAACCATTCCTGTTTTAGGGATTGTCCCATTGTTGCCCCTCTAGTGCGCCTGTTCTTAACTTCATTAACAGCAAATCAGCTGAAACTGATCAACAACCCCCTCTGCTACTTAACCACATAAGTATCCCAGAAGTTTAACTGATGCGATGCTGTACTCTGAATGAAAAGTGTTTAATTTTTTGAGCTCCATATAATCCACTGAAAGGACACTGGGACTCAGTGGACTTGCTCAGTTTCTGGCTTTAAGCAAAGACAACTGGGCCATTCAGTCAGCACAGACTTCTCTGATGAACTCTTCTTTTATTCTTTTATCGTAATTTAATTTTCTGACCTTTTGAATGGAGAGTTTCGTGTTACCCACCTGTACTGATTACAGATATAGTCATAGACTGGTGCACAAACACACGCGCACACATAGACACACGTTTTATAATAGAAAGACATGTCATAACTTGCTCTCTCTTAAAACCTTGGCTTTTCATGCTACATCTCTATATTCCCTACTTTTTCTCTCTTACTAGACTGGAGTTCACTCCTTGGGGAGCACTCCCTCCACTCAATAGGACGCCAGCTGAGGGAGGCGTGCCGCATATGTGGGATTTCAGCTGCTGACTCTCCAACAATCCTCAGCGCCTGCCTGGTCGCCTTGGAGCCACAGGGCTCCTTCGTGGTCATGCCTGGTAAGTAGCTCACCCACTTTAGCAGTTAGCATAATACATTATGAGTTTAGCTGTCATGTTTATGGCCGTGGCACTAATAATAGCGGACACTTGAGCGTTCAGTTGTCACAACAGTCAGAGTAACAGATTAATAACAGAAATTTTTTTGCACCAGTGTGCAAATAAGAAAAAGTGTACATAAACAAATGTTTGTATTCATCTATAATAAATAATTAAAGATGTGCTGACCACTTTAGTTTAATAGCTAATAAATACAAGACATAATCTAAGTTTTCCCCTCACCTTTGTGTGTTTCTGTTTATGCGGATCCAGATGCGGTTACCATGGGCTCTGTGTTTGGCCGCAGCACTGCTTTGAACTTGCAGACCTCGCAGCTAAACACACCTCAGGATGCTTCCTGTACACACATTCTAGTCTTCCCAACTTCTTCAACTACCCAGCTGGCGTCCAGCTCCTACCAGACAGAAGACAATAATGGTAACGCCTCCCAGGATAGCAGTTATGCTAGAGTAATAAGATTATTTAGTAGTAGACCTTGAACAGTTGGATAAATACAATGGTGCGTTTTTGTACCAACAGGAAGCGTCCTTGTGCTTTGAAAGTCACATTGAAAATAGTTTTCAGATATGTGCTGCTGTGTGCTTTGAGTAGGCTTTTAATGACCACAGATAGTTGCTGTTGTTGATGAGTAAAGCATGCATTTACTTTACTTTTTCTCCTCAGATGACATGTTTGATCTTCCCTTTCCTGATGAACTGGAGAATGACATTGGCATTGGCATAATGCTGAACCTCCACTCTTCACCCAACACCTCTCCCGTGCCCTCGCCTGGGTCTCCATCTGGGATGGGAATGGGATCCCATTTCCAGCACACCCGGGTGAGTCAGGGTTTAGTGGAAAGAAAGTGCAGAGGCTTGAAACAAGTGGCAGCCTGTAACAAAAGAAAAAGAGCGATTGTCGTATATATTTTAAAATGTAAACAAGCTGTGTTTACACATAACCGTTTTATTTCGGTTGAAAAAATGAAGAGTTGGCTGTCATAAAATGCTAACGTACGCATTTCCGTTTAAGGAAGACAGCCCACAGCTGTCAGTGCACATACTCAGAAATATAGCCTGTTGACAGATGAATAAATTGTACATGCCACGACCCCAGATTGCAATGAAGGTAATATTTATTTGCTGGCATTCTCTCTGTCTGCAGAGCCAGGGAGAGCGCTTGCTGTCAAGGGACAATCCCCCGGAGGAGCTAAAGCAGCAGCCGCTGGCTCTGGGCTACTACGTCTCCACTGCACAGGCGAACGGACTTCCTCACTGGTTCTGGGCCTCTTGCCCGCAGGCTGAGAAACAGTGTCCGCTTTTCCTCAAGGTACCCACAACAATACAAGTGTGGCTGAGAATGAATGTAAAGCTTTCAGGGTTGGAGACAGAGGGAGAAACTCAGAGAGACACAAACCTCAAATTTATTGATTTGTTTATAGATCTGTTTATAAAATCTTCAGGTAAACTTCCAAAAGTCATACAGATTCTCATTACAGTCAAGCTTCAGTACTTTAAACTGCTTTGTGTTTCTTGCCCGCAGGCCTCTCTCCACCACCACATCTCCATAACACAGTCAGATGAGAACGTGTCAGAGAAGACTAAGAGGGCCCCACACCCCTTGGATTCAAAGACCACTTCTGACGTGCTCAGGTAACTTCATTATGTGCATTAAATGCTAATGAAATCGACAAGCGTGCTAAATGTATATGTTTCATATTAGCACCAACAATTCAGACGAAGGAAGCTGCATAAAGCCTGAAAATATGAAGCCTTCTTCTTATAGTTCTTGAAAAGTTCATAATTATCACCTTGATAATTATGCAGATGTTTGCATATTTTTGTCAGTGTGAAGAATGAGTTAAGAATTAGGTGTGATCTCATAGAAAAAGCAGCAGTTACATTTTTTCCTCTTCAACAGTTTTTACCTAGCGCCTCGATAAAACTGTATATTTTCCACTCATAGGTTTGTGCTGGAGCAGTACAATGCCCTCTCTTGGCTGACGTGTACCCCTGCCACTCAAGATCGCCAATCCTGCCTGCCCGTCCACCTGGCCATACTAGTCCAGATGTACAATGCCATCCTAAACATGCTTTAGCTTTTGTGAGACTTCCAGGACAGCAGTCAAGGGCCGAGGGTTAGCTTAATTCCTCCTGTGCCTACACGTCTTTCCGACCACCAGAGGGCACCAGAGCTCCTCTGTTCTATTAGGTAGACATGGATTGATGGCCAAATAAAGGACAGGACAAGCCAGACAATCCCATTCCTGGAATGTAACGAATAAAAGAAGAGCGAAATGTTTTCAACAGCAGCGTCACTCAGCTGCGACGCAGTGGAAAGCCAGTGCAGGGTGTACCTTCAGAAATGGGTCTGTGAACATTTCGGGGAACACGGACAGATCCATCCCAACTATGCCTATCCAAGAAAAAAACTAAAAACAAACCATTATATCCCACATGGGCAGCATCTCTTTCTGTGTTTTGAAGCATCTGTGGACGACATTTACAGAGAAGCTCCGTACGGTTCTTTTTTAAACACCCTCAACTGTCAAAAGGGACTTCTGTGCAGGGTCACATGACTCCACATGGCGTGTTTTACAACCAGCAGAGTGACATGAGATCACAAGCGAGTGTCTTTGTTACATCAAAGGTGTTTTTACATTTTTTGTATAGAACTGAGCTCCTTGTGTCTCGGTTGCTGGTTGGTTACAGAAACTTTTACCTTCACTCTGAGAGGAGCAACTCCCACTCGCTCCAGAAGGGGGGACTATTTGATAATGGCACTTTTTTCCCCCTCGTACCTTCCAAAGTGTTGTAGATATGAACACGATGGAAAATATTTGTACAGTCGAGTAACATGTGTTGTTTATAATGTATGGCATACATTTACAAAGAATCGAGACTTATTTTTAATATTTAAAACAAGAAAATGAGAAACTTAAACAAGGCCTTTTTGTTCCCATTCGACCATTAATCGTCTTGGGATCTGAAATAAAAATTTGTCATTTTAATGCAGTTGTAAAGACGCCATATTTATACAAATTATATCATGTCATAGAATTTGATATATATATACATATATATATCTATATATATGTGTGTACATACATAAATATATATTACCTCTTTCAAGCAGGCACTTAATGTTACTGGGGATGGGCACAGTCTGAGCATTTATTAAAGATGCATTTTAGTTTCTTTTTGTTTTCTACAGATGCTGAACATTTTAACTTTTTATTTAAGTTAAATTAAATTCACACAGGAGATACGCTATGAACTGTATATTTATAAAGTGTTCCTATTCTCCTAACAAAAACTTGAAATAGGCAATAAAAAACCACGGTATTGCGAGATTATGAAACATTTCCGAATGATGCTTTACTTTATTGGCTCTCCTAAATGATGTCAAGAAAACCATTCGAAAGGCCCGTCTCTCTTCAGCTTCCTTCAGTCTGCTCTTTGTTAGATTCCTAGCATGTTTGTATATACACTTTTCAGATGTGTTTTTTGGAGTTTCTTAAAGTTGTACATTTAATGCTGGTTGGTTTACTTTCACTTAATTCATATCAAAGTATTTTTTCCCTTTGAGCTTTTTTTTTTTTTTTTTGATATACAGTATACAGTGCAAAACTCATTTAATTACAGCCAAGAGGTTAAATTGCCAAGTAAGTATACACAAATGTACAAAGGCAAGTTAGCAAAAATTTGTTACATCTGTCATCACTTTGAATATCAAACAGATCCACTTTGGTGGGAGAGATCTGTTACTTTTACACTCTTTTTTTTAGTAAATTATTAAAACTCTTGCAAATGAAGTTGTGTTCAGTGTCCTTTAATACCGAATACTACAAACTATTGACTTTTTGTCATGTTTTTAAACATTATTCCATACTATTCACACGTTTTTGGGTTATCCAGTTTATGGTTAAATGTAAACAAGTCCTGCATCTAAGTAAAGTTGTGTTGTTACACGTTATGCTACTGTTTTTTATTCTACTGGTGATATTTAGCGAGGCTTTTCACTAGGCACACCCTTTTTTCTTCAGAACTACCTTCATTCTTTGTGGACTAGATTCAACAAGGTGATGGAAATATTTCTCAGAGATTTTGGCCCATATTAACATGATGGCATCACACAGCTGTTAAAGAAACCAGAAAGGGATGGACATGGTCAGCAACAGTACTCAGGTACACAAGGATGTATTAAGCGCCCCAACATGTGCCAATAATTGCAGAGCCAAATCTGCTATGATATACAACCTTGTCCATGCATCCATCTTCTTCTCATCCAATTCGGGGTTGTGGGAGGCTGGAGCCTATCTGGGAGGCAGGATACACCCTGGACAGGTTGCCAAACTGTTGCGCGGCTACAACCTGAATTCATAATGCGAAATTCAATGGCAGAGTTTCAAAAAGTCATGTTACAGGCTGACTCACAGTTGCACTTGCTGAATATACTTCTAAATTATTTAATGTGAATGGCTGATGACTATGTCTGCTTCATTTACTTGACAGAGTACTTTAATCATGCTTAGTTTAATTCAAATGCACATGTGCACAGAATGTATCAAAAGAAAAAAAAGGCAAGCAGTGGATTCAGGATTCATCATTTACAGTAACTAATTGGTAAAGGAAGTGTGACTCTGACTAGGATATACATTGATTCAAAGCCTTTTACGTACATAAATGCTGGCTGTAGGTCTGTGTAGAGCAACAGCTCAAACGTGAAATGCTGTAAACAGTGTGTGCACAGTAAGAGCAATCATAATTTGACAGCATCATATAACAAGCTGTGAGACGAGCGCGATAAGCCTTTTATTGCGCTGCTGACAAGAGGTGTGAATCATTGTTTTTCAGCATCCGTCTTTCACGACACCAAAGGATTATCTAAGTCTGCGCAATGACAACAAGTTCTCCAGGCTCTTTGGAAATAAAACTGAACGTGGAAATAAGATTACAAGTAACCTTTGAAGAAAGCGACGTTTACCGACTGGTTCATTAGAGCAAATGAAAATAACACACGGTTCAGTGCTGACTGACTATCACGCACGATCTGCCCTTCCTGTTCAACAAGACGGTCGAGTTTTATAGTGTGTATTCAGCTCACACCTGCAAACACAAGAGCTGATTAAATTCCTTTTGCAAAAGGAATTAACGTCAATACGATTTTGTCACATTACAGAAGTGCTTTTTCTGCACGTCAACTGTCCTGCGTCAGTGTTACTCAAAAACAAAAATGAACTGACGAAGGAAATGTCACTGTAGCGTGACTCGAGGTGTGTCGTATTAGACTTGCTAATGTGCTGTAAACTGCTGAAAGTTGCTGTTGAAACCTGCAGGTTTGATGCTTTCTTTTATGAAGTTACATTTTGAAAATAGTGAAAAATGCAGGATTGTGGGAGAGTTGGCCGCCTGTAAAGGTGCATGCGTGTATGTGTGTGCTTGTGTGTCAAATGTTGGGAAGGCCGTACGAAAAACAGTAAATACATTTCCAGACAAGGATTTTTAAATTAGCTCATTGGATACATGTAATGATTCTAAAGGCTGTCCTCTCAAAGGGAGGTAAGAGCTCTGCTTTTTATGTATGATCTAGAAGGGAGAATATGTGCCGACAAGAGAGAAAAAGAGATTGTGAAAGAGGTTGTATTTGACCGTCAGGGTCACATAATATTGCTAAGTAAAAAAAAAATTGCATTTCAAAAGAAGCTAGAAAAGCATAGTGGACAACAAAACTAGAAAAAAAGTCTCTCTTTGAGGAACTGGGCAGCTCGAGGACATTGTGAATGAAAAAGAGCGAGTAGTTGAAAAGTAAAAGCCACTGAAGAGTCACTTGTCGTGGTGGGGCTGTGTAATGGCCATGACAACTGGAGGAAGTGGACTCTTAATTGACTGCAATGTGTTTTCCACAGATGGCCTATTAGGCCATGGCCATTCACCTGTTATCTGGCTTTCCAAGTGCCTTTTTGCAGCCAAATGGCCTACACACTGGACAAAGGAGGCCAGGGTCTGGTTTGACATAACATTAGTGCTACACAATTAGAAGTCAATTACATTTTATGTCAACAGTGCACCACATGACATCACAAGGTTGCTTAATAAAGATCTATTTTGGCTTGTCATCATGAAACAGGATGCAGAAATAGCATTTTTAATTTGTATTTATTCCCCTTTTTACTGAATACTAACAAGCATTAAAACATGTTTGGGGTATTACAAAATCTGCAGTTCCACAAATCGACAGATAAAGCTATGTGTTAAGAACGACACATGACTTTATTTGCAGTAAGTTATAGCAGCAGATAGGTGCTTGCAGCCAGTTCCATTATATGAAAGCTCAATAAAAGAGTTCACAAAGGTAATGCTGCTGGCTGACTCACAGTGTGCTAGCTGAAAATACTACTAATGTGAGTAGTTCATGTGATGAGCGAAAAATTGGGTGCAATTTAAAGTTCACCAGAATGACTGATCATTATGTCTACTGCAGCTACTTTGCAGAGCACTGTTATTGCGCTTAGAGCAATTCAAACGTTCCTGCAAATGTGTGTTTTAACAAAAAATTGACCATTCTGTTTCCCAGTCCTAAGAAAAAAAGCACTTACAGTGCAGAGGTGCACAGAGGGGCCAGTGCTACAGCCAGCCTGTCACTGGAGATGACCCGTGAGAGTGCAGGGCAGAGCCATGTGCTGTTTTGACACGCTCGCTCTTTTTAAAGTGGAGGCAGCTGGCGGCTGTATCTTCACGCAGCTTTGTAGCTGCTACTTACACTACTGATCTTCCTATGGTTGATGAAAGAAATGCAAACACACACGCACGCACATGCGCACTCACTCCTTGGATACCTTATTGGTCTGTCTGGTGTCTGTCATGGCGGTAGTCCTGTGGGGTTGGACAACGTGGTAGGTCTTATGTCTGCCTGGCTTTTAATATGCCCACCAGGTCATGGAGGGTTCAGAGCACTACACGGCTTGTGGGTGGTACAGGTCAGGATTGCAACCATCCAACGGGAGGATAATGAGCACTGATACGATCTCTATAGATGCTCTTCACCAAAAGTTCCAGGAATGTTAACTTTCCGAGAACTATTCATCATTATCCTGCTGGCGTGTGTGAAGGTTTGCTCGGTTATTGATGATGAGATTAAACGACTAAATCTGCTGATGTATCAAAAGTGAGACTTTCTCAAATACTGCTTTTTGATAGATAAGTGCAAAAGCTACCAACCTGATAAAGCACTCTCTGAGGATGGGCTTAGTGGGGTTTGTTAATATCAAATCTTTACTGTTCTGTTGACATCGATCCTACACGAGCTATAGATCATCATCAACTTACAGTACATACAGCTGATGAATGTTATTTTAGTTTTTGAGGTTACGTTGCTTCATAAACTGTTAACATCAGAAAAAATGCAATGAAGGTGAGAACACATAGGAGATTTTTAATTTTTTTTTATTTTGACCTGACACCTCTGTTGTCCATCAATAGTTCATTATAATGGGGAAGGCATTTTTGAAAAGCTCTGTTGCTCTTTATTAGATCATAAGCATTCATTTTAATTAGTGCCCTCACTTTTTCTTTCTCCCGTGCTCGGCCAGCTCCAGCCAAGCATATTGTCAGCCATCTTCCAGATGGCTCCAAGGAAATGCAGCTTTTGGCGCAGCTCACACTCATCGAAGAGCCATCAACAGCTTTTGTTTATGGGGTCCCCGCTGAAGCGACAGAACATCTGCCAACTTAGTACGGCAGCCTCTTTGGAAACATCTGATTTTGTCTGAATTTGCTTTCCATCTCCAGACTTTCCATTTGCATAAATAGTTTTTATTAAAAAGAGGCCACAAAACGAGCACACAGAGTTTGCAATTTCCCTTTCTGTAAATCTCTCACTGCGGGGCATTACATCCTTCAAGCCGAAGGAGAACTCCACTTAACACTTTAGCCAATCTAAACAGAGGAAGATAAAAGCTCTGCGGACTTCAAAGCAGTCCATGTGTGCTCTTACACACATCAAAACACTAGAGAGGACACAATCTGTCATTTATGTCAGGCATAAAAGTTTGAAGGACATTAATCCACTTGCAACTGCGTGCCACAAACAATCCAAGAAAGCTGAGGGAGGGGCATGTAGCCTTAGGAGAAAACTGAGGATAAGAACTGTGCACTAAAGATTTGTGAGTGCAGAAAAATGGCAAGTGAGATTAAAGAAACCACAGATAGCCAGTAAGGAAAAGATGAACTCCTTGTTATTATAATATTATTATATATATATTATAACTCATAATTAGCAACGTTGACAGGTCAAACAAAAATTGAAATTGACATTCTGTATATTTGGAAACAAAATATCAATTAAAGACACTCCATGTTGCAAGAATTAAATGAGAACAGCCATTAAGCAAGATTATGCAATATAAAAGATAAAGACGGCCTATATGTATCTGCAGCTGAGGAGTCATTGGTTATTCACAGGTTATAATCAGTAATTACAGGAAAGGGTGCGCTGCCTTTTTTGTCCCTTTTTTTGGTGGTTATTTATTGGTTACAATATCAAAACTAACGCAGCTGTTGGCTGACAGATGTCAGAGTGACAGCTACGAGAGTTTGCGTGGGCATGCGACTTTTGCGTGTTTGGCTGAAACATTTGGCATTGTCACATTTTCCACACAAGTCTGACAGTCACTGATGATAAGCTGTAATCTTGTAACAGATGTTTGTCATCAGTCATCACATCACAGAAAGCACTGCTGTTACTAATTTCTTTTTCAGTTACTGACTGATAGTAGAACATTTCTCGAATGCTTTCATGATTTTTTTTTCTTTTACAAAATCTTTTTCTGCACAAAAGGACACAGTGCGTCTGGCTGATTCCTAAAACCAATAAGCCATCGGACACTTCAACCTCCACTTGGCATGGCGATGAGGCCCTATCAACGCCTCTGAGATGTAAAACACGGCCTCTCCAGGCTCATTGTTTCATTATTTCATTAATTATTTGACCTAATTATTAAGAGGAGGTTCCACTCAGCAGCTGCTATTGGCTGAGACATGTTTGAAGCTGCTGTAAACACGCAACAACGGCACACCTGGGACTGAATCACAGTGAATTTCAATGTTAGGTACGCTGATGGAAAACTGCCATTCACGCTGGTAATTATACACTCCTGTTTTGCCTAGCAACTGCAGTGTTTTCTTTAGCGACAGCCTGCATTGCTGCTGGTTGTAGAGTATCGTGCTTTTTAATCATTATTTAGTTAAATACAGTACAATGATGAAACCTTTAATGGGATGGTAAAGGCACCGCTCTTTATTCAACCAAAGCTAAGACGTGCATTATTAGTTTTTGTATTTGTAAGTGGCACACACGAGCAATATTTTTTATTGTGTTTTAATACATTCAGAGCTATTTTATCTGTATTTGTTAGAGCATGTGGATTAGACTGCTCGCAAAATGCCACATCTGCAACTGAGACATCCGTTTGAAATTGTGTGCGTGTTTAATATGTGGAGCAGTCGGACGATGTGATGGGACTTGTCTAGAAGGCACAACCAACAAGATTTGAAGCAGTGATGAAAGGTAAAGGTGTTCAAACCTCTTTCATTGCTAATGCAATGTCCTCTGTGCCCACAAGGGAGAGTTGTTAGTCAAGAGATCACAACTCATGCATTTGCACAAAACATGTCCTGTGTGGCACAAAATATGTCCTCTATGAGACCTCCCGTCATCAGGAAGCATTTAGGACACGCAGATGACAAGCAGAGACATAACTATGCGTGCAAGAAAACACATAAGAACAGACAAAGTTATTGGAGTTAAGTACAAATCACGATACAGACGGTGATGAAGACTATTGTATTTAAGGACAAACACATGCAAGCAAACAGCAAATGACGTTGAACCAGTTCTGTGTCATTACACACTGATCTGAGTACACACGCATGCCAAAACAAAATCCTTTGAATCCTTTATTCAGATCCAAACGTTGTTGATTTATAGGTGCACTAACACTCCCTGTGTAAATGGAAGATTCCATGCTTAGTAGGAAATGATTTCATCCTATGACCTTTTGTCTTTATGTATGCAACCATATTTCTAGGAAAACATAAATACAGCACAATTTGCAAGTTTGGTTTAGACCAGACTAAATGCAAACATTCTTCTTTTAGAGGATCTGGGCTGGATTATCTGATGGGCATGCTGGGTATGTGTCCAGGGGGCCACCACAGTTGTAGACTGTGGCAAGATCAAAACCATAAATAAATAAATAAACTTACTAAAATTTTATTCTCTTATGTATGTATGTATATCTTTTCTATCGGCAGAATGCAGCGGTCCTTTTTCCACCAAAAAATGGATGTGCCACTTTTGTGAAAATGGCCATTTTTGCCCTCCAGTTAAAGGACTCCTGCGGCTCACAACTAAAAAGGGAGGTAACCAGGAGAATTTTCTAGGGAATATTTCTTGAAATACGTCTTATTTTTCATATTTCATCAGAAAAAAACTCTGTGTATTCTTTTTCTATAACCGGTCACATCCCAAAAGTGTGCTTTTCCCCCAAAGAGCTCTCTGAGCTTTACTTTATCATTAATCATTGTTTTTAGCACTCATCTGGCAGCAGGACTGTGCACAAGTGTAGCAGATAGAGCAAAGTGTTCCTGGCAAGTGGTGCCGAAAGGAAGTAAAGAAGGAGATCATCAGGGTGACAACCAGACAGAGAGGCAGGGAGGAGACAACAACAGGTGTGTGTGTGTGTGTAAAGACAATAAAATTAAATGCAGTATTATCCTGTTAAAAATGTGAAAAAGCTCTGCTTGCTCCATTTTCCATTTCATATCAGACACATTTTAAAGATTTTAGTGAAACAGTGCACTGTGAAAGTTACTTTTCTTTTTCCAGTAAGCCACAGCGCTCTCTATTGAAAACTCTTCTCTGTACATGTACAGTATCCACATGTTTCTGTATGATATGTCTAACTATTGAAGAAATGAAAGGGTCCAACTTACACAAACTGGTTAGAGGACACCGGATATTTGTACCCAGGGGTCTGTAACTTGATAATCCGGGCATGTGGAAGATGGCTACACAAAACTATTGGCTATTAATATTTATTGTGATGTTTATCTCATAGTGATTTTTATCCTTTAAAACCAAAACAATGTAAGTAAAAAGAAACGTCCTCTCTCTCTCCATTACTCCCCGTCTCCCAAAAGCAAGAGAGTGGGATAAAATCAAGTGCCAAATAAATAAAAAGGTTTTGCCAGAGGCACTTACACTGCAATCTTCTGGAAATCATGTCTTAGCTCAGCTAGTCCACTCAAGTCATATAGGAGAATGGGCTGCGAATCAAAGCCAGAACTGCAAAGCCCTGCAGTCATTTGAAAGATAGGGAGTGAGGAACACATAATAATGATCCATTAGCTTTCTCTCTTTGCATTTTCTTAAGATCTGCCTCTTATGGTAAGATAAATCAGCTTACTAGCATGACTGAAACCGAGTCTATAAGCACGCGTTCCCGCTTCCCTCCTTTTCAGCTTCCTTTTGTTATTCATGTAGAGGATTCACAGTCGCATGTAAATCAACACTATTATGGTGGAGAAATTTGATGAAACACTCTTAGATCCAATATTGTGCCTGGTCGCCTTGATGATCACAACAACGGCATGCTGTCAAGGAACAGAGTCCTTCCCTGTGCCATGAGCCTTGTATGTGGTGATTATAATTACAATAACAATGTCAATATTCATCCTTTCAAAACAAAAGCTCATCGGCATGGTGTCAGTAACAGAAAGAGCTGATCCCCTCTCTGGCACTTAATAGTTTCTCTCTTGCTTTTTGTCTTGGATTATGGTTTTTCTGGTTCTAATTTAGCCATCCTAATCATGAAAACATCAGCACGCTGCTGCTGGAGACTAAACCAAGAGGTGAAACGTGCCCTTAAAAATTCCATCTTCGCTCAAGTGGACCAACACAACAAGTAACATGAAGTAGACAGAGGCAGACTTCTCAGCTGCCAGATCAAATGGCAGCATTATTGGAGACAGACTGCAAACAGCTCTGCAGATCCCGGTTTTGTTGTGGTCGTCCCAGTAAGCACGCGAGCTGAGGTGCGCCTCATTCTTTGTGTTCCAAATTTAGGTGAACACATACATGCTTATCCTCTGACTTTTCACTCTTTACAGAAACATTTAGCTGTGTTGGATCGCTTTATTTTTTTCTTCATCTTCTTCTTCTTTTTTTTTACTGTCCACGTATGAGGAAGAGTTGAATTGTGTAGGGTTGGAACATATCTCGGGGCATTCAGTTGAATGATTGCTGTCTACATATTCTCTGCCATTTCATTCCCCATCTTCTGGAAGCTGGCAGCCCCTCGGACTGCACATAATTTGAATCATCAGTCTCTATTTCTACGCAGCAGATGTTTCCCCATGTCAGCAGGCCTCCTGACAAAGCAAGATGGAGAACCCGCCTCTTTTAAAGTGTTGCACATGAGTCCCCCCTTCTCCCCTTTCTGTCGCTCTGCCCACACGAACCTTTGTGATCCCTTGGGATACTGTCCCATGTCCTATCCTGATAGTGGGGAAGCATATTTTAATCAATGCCTGCATTTGCACAGAAGTATGCAGGAGTGACACATAGGAACACAAAGACAGTGACTTATTGTATTTTTGTGGTTGGCTTGATGACTAATTTATCCTGAAACATAGACTGGGATCCTGGAACCGCTCTGAAAGCCTGGTAAGAGACCCTAATGGAAGATGATTAATAGTCAACTGGGGCAAATGATTGCTATGATACTGGTATCATTGCTGATGAAACGTTATTGAAATTGACATAATGGATAATCACATTTCTTTTGCTTACATAATTCCAAGCCAGGGTGAGAAGTCAGGGTGCAGGAATGGTGATTTGAATTACCCTTTTGTTTCAAACAAAAATGGTTCTGCAATATTGCAGTGTGTTTTGTGGGTTTTTATATTAACTAGTATGCCATCTTAATTTCAGGGAAAAAAGTATTATATATATGTGTGTATATATATATATATATATATATATATATATATATATATATATATATCACCTGTAATAATAAATCTAGTGTCATTATTGTGGAATATTTTGCAAGGCCTATAAGGAAGAAAGAAAGCTAAATGAAAGAAAGAAACAAATGTGACGGTACTTTAATAGTGCGTCTCTCTTAATAAATAAATAAATAAATAAATATGTAAATAAAATTCGGTCGGGAAACTGTGAGATTTTTATTTTTTTATTTTTTTTTTTATTCCATGACGTCGTGATAATGTTAAACCGTGTCTAATTCTTTTAATTCTACATTTTGTTTTGGCTTTGAGGGTTAAAAAAAATATTAAATCACGTTTAAGAGCGAAGTTTAGCGCACAGGTTCTAAGATTCTAATACACCTCCCAAAGGTATTATTGTTGCACAATTTTAAAAAAAGTATTAATTCAGAAAAACTAGCTTTCTAATTCAAATACTTTAAAAAATATACAGACACAACAAATAGCAATAAGCAATATCGTATTCAATATCTCCAAAAAGCATGTAGAAAATAATCACGATACGGATAATGAAAATGTAAATTAAAATTGTGTAAGTCTGTGTTGATGCTGAAAAAACAAAACAAAAACTCGTTGACTCTGGTGTGCAGTCTGAAGTCTGAAGCGCTAATTGGGGTCGACATGTTTTCAAACTCCCCTTTGGAGAGACCTGGAGAAATGGTTTCAAAGAAAAATCATCTCCTCAAATGGTCCCGTGCAATATTTCCTCCTCTTGCCGGCAAATGAGTCTGGGTGGAAGAAAATTGCAGGGGTCATTAGACCGAAAGAAAAAAAGAAAGGAAAGAAAAACGTGTCACAGTTTTCTGTAGGTATCTTAAGCAGAGCGAGAGGATGTTGTATCAATTTTACTTGATAGTCCCAATTAAGCTGTTAGAGTCTTCCGCCTGAAACGGATTTTGCGCGGAAACGCTTTTGAATCTTTGATCAAAGTTGGGTCAAATTGATAGAGTCGGACGTTTAAAGTCGCTGAACAATCGCTTATTTTAAGAGTTGTTTTATAATCTTCCAACAATACGACTAAGAAAAAAAGGGGGGAATTTAAAATGATTGAATTTTTAGACTTGTCAGTGGGTTAATAGACAGAGAGAAAGAGAGAGAGAGAAACGAGGATGGAGTGAATTTCACAAGGTGACACAATAAATCACATCAGGACAGTTTTAGACTTAAATTAACTCCAATTGAAAATATTTTCCCGCCACTGCATGGCGCTAGGGAACTGCGAGACAGGAGGGCATGCGCGCTTTCATTGCAGACTCCTTTAAACAAATAAACAAATAACGCAGATAATTTCAAAATGGTCTGTTTAATAAATTAGGTCAAATTATGTGAACATTCCACTAGAAAATAGGACACTTATCACAAGCAAACGAACACATGCAAGAACGATACAAATATTTAACTTAATTGAGAATTTTTGAAATAACAATAAGAAATAAAATAAGTCAATAAAAATCTGAGAATGTATTTACATTGTCAAAAATTAAAAAAAAAAGAGAGAGAGAGAGAGGGCAAACGGCAAAAGGCGCTTTTTGACTTCCAGATCGTTTTCAAATAGAAATGAAATGAAGTTTTAGGTCTCAGTATCAGGAAATGACAATGCACGCGCACAGAAACAAATCACTCAAAAATATTAGGATATTACGCTGCTCGGTTAGTTTTGGTCAGTCCTTTAAAGCATAAAGATGAATGAATGAATGAATGAATGAATGAATGGAAAAAAAAATACATGCCTGATGTCTCGTCTTCATAACATTTTAGATGGCTGAGGTTTAGTTCAAGTGAGCTTACGCTGTCGGACTCAGGCCTGCTGTCTCTCTGCTCCGGCACGGTGCAGACTGTGTACTTGCTCCCTACCTGGCGCCGCTGCGGCAGGATACATGACTGTACAGTGGTCGGCTGCCACAAACTCCCACACACGCTGCCATACACACACACACAGGCACAAAGGCACTCACTCTGCGCTGCAGCTGCAAACACCTGAACAAAATATATAACATCAAAGTGCTACAGCGATTTGAGCCTGAAAGACAGGAAAATCATCACAGCAAATTGACGTCCCTCATTGTAAATGCACCGGTGTTTTCCACATTACAGTAGCCTGCTGCCCCCCTCCTCCTCCTGCTTTTGCTGCTCTCTCATTCACAGAGCTCAATAGAATGGATCAGCAAGAGTCGCACAAACAGCCGGCCCGTTGACATCACCATGAAAGCCTTTCCTCTGTTTGACATTGTCACTGTGCGGGACAGTTACTTTGCATTACCACAGTTTCAGACAGCGGCTTCGCCTTCAGTTTCCCGGCGCCCGTCACTAAACAGCACTGCAACGAGCGACGAGCAATCAGCAGATTAAACGAGATGTTCAATCTGGACTTCAAATTCAGAGAATAATGGTTCAAATTTGGAGCCAGGAAGCACCAGATGCAATGGTCAGTAGAATAGCCTAAATAGTCAAGCCAGAAAAAGCTGCTGGACTAAAGTCCTAACCTGTTTTGGTTAAAAAAAAGAAAAAAAAAAGAATGCAAATATTTTGAAAGTTTGATTAGAAATTAATTACAACTATTCGGTGCAGTTAATGGACCTGCATGCATTAAAAAAAGCAACAACAAAAACCCCCAATAAAAAAACAATTCTTTTAATCATGTTAATAGCTCAGGTGGCATGTTCTTTTCTGGTACAGCATTAATATATGTAAAACATATGAAGCGTGCTTACCTGTGCACACTATGGCTATTTTAACATATACACACTCACAGCGAAATCTCATAGCGTGGCAGACAGGAGTTCAACAATTTTGCATGAACTTGCTGTTTTACCTGAGTTTTGCTTGAAGGAGCAGACAGTGCAGGGTGATTTGCATAGCTCTCCAGGTTTACGTTCAGCCGCTCATGAAGCTCAGACTACAGCAAATTTCTACAATATTATGACTCGTGTGAAAGATTCTTCTGTCTAAACACACTCTGCCTGTGATGGATGGATCATGAGTTAAACTGTTACAAATCCCATTCACGAGGACTCTCACGTTTCATGGAGTCTTTACAGGTAAATGCACATTACTACAAAATGTACGAAAACAGTCAGAGGCAAACCGAGCGATGGCGAGTGTGTGATAAGAAGGGCCGAGTTTGACGCAAATGCAATGACACCTGAAGTGCTCTACGTTCAACTTGACAGAGCAGCAACTGTTTACACTGGCTTCTATGTCTGCGTCTGTATGGACTGAGAAACCAGGAGATCAAATACTTGCGCTAACACACACACACACACACACATTTGTCACCGGTTGGGTATTCATAAACAGAAAAAGCTCAGTGCATACAGTCTGTGTTTGCTTAAAAAAAAAGAAGAGGAATTCTTTCAAATGAGCATGTAAAAGAAGGTACAAAGACGAAAACAAAATGTGCACATAAATATGGACAAACATACATTCAGATGACCGCATCTACAACAAACACACAATCACATGAATGTATGATACTGCAAAAATTGCCAAGACTAATTCAGCTGTCAAACTCTCAGTTTCTCTACCCTTATCTGACCCGCAAATCAACCAGTGCATCCTCGGTCTTCCACAAAGAACTTCATTTTTCTCCTCTGTGTTTTTTCTAAGCTGCTGGGATCACGTCTGGGGAAGAGACCACGCACCACCCCCACCCTCACCCTTATCCCCTCAAAGAACAGCCTTGTTTGGAGCTGCCTGTCAGTCAGGAAAAAGTGCTCCTTGTTCCGTCTGTTCTGCTCATATCATCACCCAAACATACCCCTTTTCCCCGGATCTCGTGCTCCCAAAATGGGTCTCCAAATCTGATTATTGGTGTGCTTCATCAGGTTGAAAGATTTTGCCCGATGGCGTATTGACATTTGACTTGTGATTTATCCTCTCTCCCTCTCACCTGCAAATAGAGAGCTGCAGCTGGCAGCGATCGCCCTATTGCATTTCAGCTCTATTTTTCCCCAAAACCTGTGGGGCGATCGTGGCTTAAGAGTTGGCAGTTTGTCTTGTAACTGGAAGGTTGCCGGTTCAAGCCCCGGCTCGGACAGTCTCGGTCGTTGTGTCCTTGGGCAAGACACTTCACCTACCGCCTACTGGTGATGGCCAGAGGGGCCGATGGCGCGATACGGCAGCCTCGCTTCTGTCAGTCTGCCCCAGGGCAGCTGTGGCTACAACTGTAGCTGCCTCCACCAATGTGAGTGTGAATGAATAGTGGAATTGTACAGTGCTTTGAGGGCCCCGAAAAGCACTATATAAATGCAATCCATTATTATTACTGACTTTATTTCACAGAACCTCACTTCTAATTTCATGCTGGAAGACACTGACAGAAACACAAAAACACTTTTCACAGATAAACTTTGTAGCTACAGACACAAAAAAGTGCCACAATAATGTTGCAATACTTTGACCTAGATAGCTAGAAATAATTTTTTCTGTTGCTAAAAGCCATTATTTGAAGGATCTCCTTCACTCTGACACTATAACCATCCTACCTATCCCATCTGAGTGACACACCTCCACACCATTTCCATTAGCTGCCACAAAGGGTGGAGGAGTTTTTGAAGGTAAGAAGCAGATCTAAAGCGACAGCCAAATGGAAAATCCTGGACACACTTAAAGAGATGGAAAATGGAGTAAAAACACTCATGTTGAAAGTTACTTCTTCTACCTCTATTCATGAGCTCCCATGATCTCTGCTTATGGCTTTGCATTTTTTTTTCTTAATCAGTTATCCCTCTCCTCTTTGTCAGCACCGATTTGACTGTAAAGTCCATTTTTCATGCGGACAACTGAGGACAGTGACAGGATTGCTTCTCATTAAAATTTGCTGTAGCTTGTCTCATTTGGGGGCAAAGGAGGAAAAGCGTGTGATTGTAAAAAGTTACATTTTCCATGGAAAAGTTCAGTTTTCTTCCTGTTTCCTAACAACTGGGCCAACAAGTGGTTTGTTGTTACTGCTTAGTATTACGATGAAACGGATGACAAAATTTGCTGAATTCCTAGCAAAAACAATTATTTTTCTCTAAAAAAAAAAAGCATAGAAATGGAAAATTGTGAAGCACTGTAAATGCTTTTATCCAACAAGAAAAATAAATAAATATTGACAGGATGTCTTTTTCACAGTATAATAAAATATTTGGGAAAATTAGATTTTATACGTTAAAATGGAAATCATATATTTAGAATATTGTTATTGTTATTTGTGTTTGGCTTTAATAGTTGTGGATGTGGGATATGTAATTTGCTTTCCGGTGTTTATGGCTGAGATTGCTATATTTAAGTTTTAGACATGCCCAAGACTCCCACGTCATTAAATCATCTCTTGCCATCTTCATAAAATGTGGAGTACGACAGCACCGTGCGGTCCAGCGAGTAGAGGAAGTGTTTATCTTGTTTAGGAAAGAAAAGAAATTGAAGTCGGCGTACACGGCTGAGGAAATGCTTTCAGAATTTAGAGTAATAAACTATTTAGGAGATTATGGTTGGAACACTGAAAGAACATATAATAGACATCAAACAAATAACAGTACTGTAAATCATGTATGCTGTATAGTACCATATTTTTTTTGAGCATTGATTGTTATTGATTATAGTAAGCAGACTGTAAAATAACAAGTGAAACACTTAACTGTAAAGTGACATTTTCAACAGTGTAGCCTTGTTGAAAAGGAAAGTTTAAGCAAAGATGCCTTTTTTATATACCATACTCAAGCAAAACAGCATCTTCCACATGTTTATGTGACATCTGTTCTAGATGGCATTGAGTAAGACTGATATCCTGAAGAAGGGAAACCTCCTGTGTTCAGCCAACGGTGCCAATTAAACAGCTTTTCTGTAGTATAGAAATCTTATACTCTTTGGATTGAAAAAAAAAAAGAATGTAATAAAGGCAAAAAATATATTTTTGGAAAATGAGGAATGAATATATATATATATATATATATATATATATATATATATATATATATATATATATATATATATATATATATATATATATATGTGAAGTCTGTCATTCTGTGGATCTCCTAACTGGTTCCATTGTGTTTGAAGGACATGTGACATTGCGTGTATCAGTGTGGATTAACATTTGTTTATGTTTTGCCTGAGAGGGTTCAACATCCTGCCCATTAGTTCACACTTCCATATACACTCCCTCCACTTTGCTTTCCCAACAAAGCAACAAGCTTTCATGTGACACGCTTTCTGTCTACTTCCCTCATCTCTTATGGAAACACACCATGGCCCTCACCGCCCTCCATCAGCAGCCCCACTGATCAAAGACGCTGACAATACAACTAAATTTAGAACAAGCACCTGCAACCGCTGCACTGAAAGTGTATGCATTAAGTCTGTTTGTATGTTTGCAAATGTGCAAGTGTATGCTGGTGTATTTTATCAGTGCATGTGTGCGTAGTGTACGTGCTTATTCCTACCCTTACTCACACACAGTACACAACATTCACAAAAGCTTTGTATTTTCTCTGGGCTCCAAATTGCATCTTCTCTTTGTTGTAGCAGCCACAGCTCAGAGAAATCCTGGTAAATTACTATGAAATTAAAGTAATGTTCAAAACTTTGCCCATTACATATTTCTGAAATATTTTATCTGTGTGTGTAAATGTGCTACATCAACCTGTGACACTTCTAGGGGTAAAGGTTCTATGATCTTGGCCTCCACGCCCATGTAAACGCTACTGCTTATTTCTTGAGTTGCTAGGGCAGGCAACCAAAAGCTCACCAATATTTTCCTCCCAGAATGGCCATTGTGCAATTACAAAGCATGCATTCAGTTGAATGTCCTTTCTCATCATGACCACATTTAAAGATAAATTGGCTGCGCTCCTCATGTCCATGGGTTTTATTTGGCTGAACCACTCCAGCGGATGGAGTCCCCCCCCCACTCGTTTTACTGTGTTACTCTTTTTCGATGATGTCTCTGGAGAATGTCCAACCATTAGAAGCCAGCAAAAAAACAGGTCTGAAGACATGAAATTCAGAAGAAAGAGGCGCGGCATTTTGGTGTGCAATCGTATTTTGATCATTTGATACAAAATTATCTATAGATTTGACTTAAATTTGATCCTTTACATTTTAGTACTCAGTAGACAACCTGACCTCCAGTGCTAACTGCTGAGAGATGGAAATTTCTTTTTAAAAATTATATGTTATAACTGTATATTATGCTGCTTGTATATTCCTGCCTTTGCTTAATTACTGAATTCCCTGAAGCCAGGTTTGACAATGCAAAGTGCACATTTGGGTGAAAATGAGCGCATACTGAATAAGCACACAAGAGATTAAAATCTTACCCTTGAGTTTGCAGGTTGGAATGTGAATTTGGAGGTGGAAGATTTGCCAAAATGAACATTCAGGCCAGTTCATTACAACCTGTCCCTGTGTTTTGGCACAATTTCCTCCATCCAGCTGTTGACCGTGGGCAATAATAATGGGGAAAGCTGATGAAAGAATAGCGTATCACTTTAGCTATACTCTACTGGTCCAGCGTTTGAACCTAACAGACAACATACAATAGAGGCACTTTTTCTTTTGTTGATTTTTTTCCTCACTTTTTTTTTAAGGGGTGAAACAGTAAGACTGCTGCTGCAACCACAAATGGAACTGTTAGAAATGATAATTTGTGTACTGGGAGCACTGTTTCATATTATGCACTATATTCACCCCCACAAAAAACCCAAAACAAAAAAACCCCAAGCCTTTTTGAAGATTAAAGTACTGTATAAATTCATTTTTGCTTTTAAAGGGTAACTAGTGGAAAGTATTTCCATTACTGCTGCTACCATTAGTCAGATATCTGCATGATTCTAACTTGCTTTGTCTTTCTCCTCCCACTAAGTCAGAGGGAAAGTGGTACATGAGGACATGAGAGTGAAGAAGAGCAGAGTAAAAGTGAGCATACAGGAGGCTAAAAGCATGTTTCTCTTTTTTTTCCTCCCACTCCTTGTCTTCCTACTTTAGGGCTTGGGGAGATAATGAGGGCCTTGGCTTTGTAAACATTATTTCTGGCATATTGCAGCGGCAATCAGCTATTATTTATGGCCTGAATTTTAATAATCTGGGAGCTAACACACTTCAGAAAGAAGGAAAACAACACCGTGAAGCTCAAGCACAGACAAACATTGCTTTCCTACCCTCAGCGAGGAGGCCACTCGACAGGAACATCAAACGCTGGCTCTCTTGTGCCTGGTTCACGTTAATTGTACAGCTATTGTTCCCACATAGATTCCTGGAAAACCAAAGAAAGAGAAAATGGGAAGAGCGAGATAGATGGAAACTGAAAGATTGAAACTGAATGAATATGCCCTACAACAATATCAGACTAACAAAGACTGTGGACTATACCCCATCGGTAACACCAGCTGCAATAACAAGTGGCAGCTGTCTGTTCCTTTAAAGTGGTAACATCTTGTATTGTGACATAACTTAGTATTTTTTATTCAAAAATGACTATTTCGTTAACTTAAGGCAATGGTTAGTGAACAATTGTGGTTTTAGTTAAAGAAACAAAGACGCAAACACTAGCATTCACTGCTACAACCTTTAGCTAACCTTTTGCATTTACCCTAGCTTTCTCCATTGCTCTGCATTCTCTTTAATGGCCACCAGGCGGCGATACTTATGACCACTTGTGTTCCTATGGAAGTCTCTGGGAAAACAACCCTCTGCCCCCAGACCTATGTGAAAGCGTTGGTGATGAGTTTATGGGCTCAGTCACTCATTTTGTGTCTTATTGAATAAGAAATAACTCCATTTTGTAAATTTTACTGTTAACTTATGCCTTCTGCAGCTGCTCTGTCATGTTATTGTCTCCCCAAAAGCACTTGTGTTGTGTTTTGTGAGATTTATTGTTATTTTTTGGTGGTGTTTTCTTAAGATGCAGTGCATTTGACCTCACTGTACAAACCTGCCATTCCTCATCATGTCAGAACATGAGTAACATCATGGTAGCTTCATCCATCTTTTACATTGTAAATGTAATGTCACTTATATGGTGTTTTTTTACTCTGAGTTCTTGAAGCTTCATTCATAAAAGCTGCTTTTTTGACACCTAAGCACCTTAGGCTACGTTCACACTGCAGGTCTTAATGCTCAATTCCGATTTTTTGATCAAATCCGATTTTTTTGTCTGCTCGTTCACACTACAAATAAAATGCGACAGCAAACGCGCTCTAGTGTGAACGCTCAAAGCGGCCCGCATGCGCAAAAGAAGACGTCACACACAACGCGCTCTGTTTAGACCCAGAACAAACAATATTGTTTGACTGATGGCCCTTAATATAAAGACTTTGGACCTCACGTTTCCCAATTTTTGCTTTAAGTTATTTTGTTATTTACATAATAATGTGGATAACCTAATAATTATCCTTATTGCTGTTTTAGAGGAGCGGTGCTTCAAAGGATAGTTGCAGATTTCTGTCAGAATCTGCAGATTATAAAGTACAAATAAAATGTTCACGTTTCTCCAACGTTGTCTTCCCAGCAGTTTCACCGGATGGCCAGGAAGCGTTCACGATGTCTTCTCGGGCGCTTTTCCGGCGCTGATAATTGGCGTCTGTCTTGTGTCAGTGACGTAAAAGACGGATTTAATGCGACTTGATCATTCACACAGCAGTCGCTTTCTGAAACATCGGATATGTATCGGATTCAGTACCACATACGAAAGTGACCCAGATCGGATTTGAAAATATCGGATTTGTGCCATTCACACTGTCATACCATGATCGGATATGGGTCGCATAGGGTCAAAAAAATCGGATTTGATGCGCTTTCACCTGCAGTGTGAACGTAGCCTTTTTCACACACACATGTCTGCATCCAGATCAGCTTGGTGTTTAGTATCTTGCCCATGAATACTCTAACATGTAGACTGGAGTACCCAGGGATCAAACCACTAACTTTCTGATTTAAGGATGCTCCACTCTTCATCCTGAGCAAGGCTACCTGAGATTACAGCAGCTGGTATTCCCAGGTGGCCTCCCATCTCAGTACTAACCAGACCCAAGCCTGCTTAGCGTCCAAGATCAGACGAGATCTGGCATGCTCAGGCTGCAGTGACACGTAGGAGTGGAAGGACACACACAATCACACAGTAAAATTGTTAAGCACTGAACAGCAGCAATGCAGTAGATTTTCTTGTCACAACTATCAGATCACCAACTGTGTTCATAGTTTTGGTTGGATTTTGTCTGGCTCTTGTGTTTTCTGGTTGTAAATGAAACACAAAGTGTGACACACAGAACAAGCAGATATGGACACGGGATACATAATGCAGAGCTGGTCTGCTGGAGAATTACTTCAAGTGCTAAAGCAACTACCTAAGCAATAAAAATGTTGCTGCTTGTCTGCCAGTCTGCCATGCAGGCTGTGAGTGCGCAACCCAACAGGCAGCAGGACCAAGGTGACTGCAAGTTCAAAGGGCAAGGTTCAGAGAAGTAATCGACCCTGTCCTGCTTCACACACTCCCTAGCTGTCCATATTTACGAGGTGTAATTTTTATGTGAGCGCCAGGCAACAACAGGTTTAAGAGGGCCAGTATAACCTTCCTGGGGCCCGGGGTGACCTGCACCCCAGCTACAATAGTTTCCACAATTAGGAACAGGGCTTCACTGAGTCACTTAAGCGTCATGCTTCTATGGAAGCTCACACCCACTCACCCACACTTATTAGCTAGCTTGAAACTGTCACATCTCTCTCCTAACGGCTCCGACTTGGGAAAAAACCTCAAGTAGCAGCACATGGCTTCGATCCAAAAGGTAAGAGCATGCAGTCATTCTGCACTACTTGTTTTCCTTTACTTCTTCTTCCCACCAATTTCTGTCTTTGTTTCCCTTCCTGCCCCTTTCGCTACTTCTATCTCTCGGGCGTGGTGAGCTGTGACAGTTGCTGCAATGCCCTGCGACACAGTGAATATGCAGCAGGGGCTTACTGGGTCTGGCCACGCAGACTTGTCACCACCATTCATCATCAACCCCCAAACTACCAATTAACTCCTGAGCCTACCCCCCCACCTGCCTGAAGGCACAATGACCTGCCCCCCTACTCGGTCTGCTTCGTTCCACACAGCCCTAACCCCCACTGTGTCTCAACCCTGCTCTGTAATCTCTAAACATGCCCCATAACTCCATGACATACAGATGCTCAGAGATATTCTTCCCCATCTGTGTGTTTCTGTCTGTTTGTCAGACCCCTGAACTTTACAGAAAGGATAAAGTCAATTTGTCTGCTCATTCCAGGCAGAGCCCAGCGGAGCTATAACAACCCATCATTTCACGGGTAACACAAAAAGACGTGCACCTAGGCTTGAGACGGAGGCAGTGTCCGGCTCTATTGCATGAATTTGTCAAGGAAATTCACATCCAGGTGGATTTACCTATAGTTAAATAAACAAATGTATGGTCTTTGAATCACCCTGCGTGCATAATTGATTTGTCAAAGTCTACCTTGTGGGTGGTGTCAAGGTGTAGAAAGAAAATGTCTGTAGTACACATGACGTTTCTTAGAAATTGTCATCTATTAGTCCTCACATGGCTGCATGCAAAGCACTTTTCTGTGAGGTAAGTAAAACTCAGTCACAAGCAGTGAGAACCTGTGAAACACAGATTGCAGTAGCGGTGAAGATGTCTATGAAAAATATGTTATTGTTCACCTAAACACTGGTGATGAGTGGTTTGTCTACATTAAAGTAGGGGCTATAATATATTCTAAGACCTCCATTATATATACCATTTGTTGAGGATAAAACTGGACACCTTTATTTTTTCACTTCGCTCGAAATCATTTTGTACTTATGTAGTGTAAGGGTTTACCTGTCTCACCTGACCACATCAAAGACCAAATAACCTTGCCAAGCTCAAACAAATGGAGTGCCACACCTGTGTTTGTAACGGACAGACTTGCTTAGTAACAGAGAGACCTGCCTAGTAATGGGCACTGCCCTTGATGGAGAGCCTACATAGAGAAATATGTATTCAGCTGCTTCTGAATAGAGGAGACTGCTTTAAATGTCCACTAGCCGAGAGTTAGCTATGACTCACTACACAGATACTGTGAAATCATCAGCCTTGACTGCAGAGACAAGACTATTTGACATAAAGTATCACAAGCAAACCGCTGATTCTGTAAGTCTGCAGGGCTCAGTCCCTTTCTTGTTCCTCTGGGGACATTTTGCATTAAGATGGACACGTCACATGGCGACAGATGACAAACTCCCGGCAGCTTGCACAGCTTTCATCCTCAGTAACACAGGAGGTCATCCCTGTAGCAATCAGTTTTACCCATGTGCAGTGTTGCCAACTTAGCGACTTTGTCGCTATATTTAGCGAGTTTTCAGACCCCCTTAGCGACAAATCTGGCGACTTCTTCTGGTGGTATTGGAGCCTTATTTATGACTTTTTGACGTGAAAACGCGTATCGCTCTTGCTCTCAATAAGCAGCGGGTGCTGCCATGGGCACCTCGCCCGTGCCAAAGCGCTTACAGCCGGAGGATAGTCCTCCCCCAGCTGCTATCAGGGCAGGAGACGTTCAAACCTATGTGTCCAAACTGCAAATGAATCACGCATGAGCGAAGCCGCTGCTCCCGCACTGACTGTAACGCAGTCAGTTCTTTTACTGTTATGTTGTTTTGTGGACCACAAGGTTTTAAAATACTTATAAACACACACACACACACAAAGTAACTCCACCAGAGTGCCTATTTCGGGTCACTTTTGCCGGTCCAAGCCCGGATAAAGGAGCAGGGGTGGAATTGTGACATTAAAAAAACAATAATTGCTAAAAGATATAAATTATAAATGGATTTAAGACGTTTTTTATTGACTTTATCTCTCTTCCACGATGCTATTTCTCTCTCCAACAGCGTAGGTTACAATTACATTAGCATGACCAATTATGTAAATTAGTCGATGACGTCATTTAGCGACTTCTAGCGACTTTTAGGACAGCCAATAGCGATTTTCCTTACTGTGGAGTTGGCAACTCTGCCCGTGTGTGGCCTTTATCATAGCATGTAGGTCTGGAGAAATGTCTCCTTGTTGCTTCCTTGTTATATTCATTTTTGTTTAGCACAAACACAGATAGCCTGACTGTTTTGTGTACGGTTCATCTTGTATATAATACTCGGCTGTGTGTGGAAAACCTTGGTTGCATAAGGAGGATTCCTAGCAAAATCAGTACTGTTTAGCTAGCTAGCTAACAATAGACGTTTTTTTGGGGGGTCATTTTTTATTTTTGTGGCTAGTGGAGCAGTAAAAATAGACAGGAAAGTAGGGAGAGATAGAGAGAAGACATGCAGAAAAAAGGCCACTGCACTCCGGCCATGTAGCATATCATTGCCTGCTTGCCCACTGAGCTAAAAGAGCTCAACTTTTTCATTAGACAGAAATTCCTGGACATTTTAAATATTTGCAAATTGCAGCTTGTAATGTGAAAGTTTTAGTCAAAAGCTTCAATTATGATTTAGTACAAAACTTTCAATTATTTAAGGCAAAACTATGGAGTTGAAATTTACTTGTTGTATGAATAATAGGGAATTTATACATAGGGCATTAAGTCCAGGTCACATGGTAGGTACAGTGAAATTGCAGACCCCTGTGAAACCTTGGAAGTGTAACTAGATGTCATGTTGGTTGTGATTGTATTCCTCCTATGCATTACTCTGAGGTTACTTTATCATTGCAGTTTTTGAAGGAATTAGTGACAGAATAATAATCAGAGCATCAATATAAGGACTCATGTATGTCAGCAAATTCCTGGAGGGAGATTGCTGAAATTATTGCAATGGAATAAAAAAGTAAAAAAAGTGAAAAATAAAAGTGGGAATCCACGAGGGAAGAAAGTCCCAGAATTTAGTTCCTGTTGTGCCTGGAACTACATAAAACACGAGGCCAGGATTTCAAGGTAATTAACACCACGCACAAAGATGAATGTTAAGTAGGCCACTTACGTAGGTTACGTCATAACCCTTAAAAAAATTTGCCTAAATCAGCTATAATGGGAAATGTGACAGACATAATAATAATAGATAGACTCCATAGCAGTGTGCTAATGAAAGTATCTGAACGGGAACTGGAACACCCACACGATGACTTGTTAACAAAATGTCTTCATTAACCTTGGTTTGTTAAAAATTGTGCCATCATCTGATTGACTGTCATGGCATGTCCTGCTACTATTCCCAACAATGTAAATTACAGTCATATAAATATGACTTATGACTGAATGTTTTTCCCCATTAACGTGTCTTTGTGAATCACAGGCAACAACTACTGGGTTACTGGTTCACAATGAAATTAGATTTATTTAGCCTTGCGATGTAAGGGTCTTTCCATTCTGCTACACTGTACAGCTTCCTGTGACACGACACACAGTAAATCACCAATCGAAAGTGCTGTCTCACTGTAGGTTATATGTAAGGCTGATCTCTTTCAACTAAAAGTGCACTTGGCTTCAACTTCACACCCACGCGGTGAATGGGTACTGGCAACAAAGGATTATGAAAATAAAGCATTTTCCTGCATTTTACTTGGCAAAGGCGTACTTTGTAAAAACCAAGGTCGGGGTAATCTTTGCTCCTCAGCTCTGCTAACTCCAAGTCTGTGGGGGTTAAGACAGAGGTGACAATGCATTCTGTCAAATTCAGACACCTCTGCTGACAGCACAACAATAGCATCCAAACCTTCCTCCTATTCATGGATCTGTGGTATCAGCATGAACTTTCACTTCATGATCTCTTCTAATCTCCTCCTAGCTCTGCAATTCACCTGACAGCTCTCCTGCAATCACCAAGAGGGTTAAAGGGCATCTGCTCGTGCTTTTCACTCACAGCAATGTCCAAAACTGCTCGAGTCTTTTTGGTCCAGTTTGGGAGAGTGAGAAAAAACAACATACATTGGCTAAAAAGGGAAACAGGAAGTTAGATACAATAGAGAAGACCTTTGATCCATGATGAGGGGGAAGACTTCCCCTCTGGGTGCAAACTATTAATGTGAAAGTGACTCTGCCCATTGCACATTTGTTACAGAAAATAATGGGCCTAAAATTAACACACAATGGGCAGGCAGACGGAGCGACACTTGCACCCAGCCATGCGCAGGAAGGGAGCGGGAGGTAATTGTATAAAAAATGAGTGATTTGTTAGGACTGGGGCTGTATGGAGCGCCGGCCGGTCGACAGCTAAGGGCAAAGGAGGAGAGATAAGATAGAAAACGAGATAACAGACTTTGATGATCGAGCTTTGTTACCACTCGCAGGGTATCTATTATGCTATTAGTTTTTGTGAGTCCCTAAAAGCATTCAGCTGCTCTGCTTACATGTTTCTCTTTCAGGTGAAGGTTCACATTCAAATCACTCAGAGATGTGTTTTATTCTTGTGCATCTTTGCCATAATATTTCTCATTCTTTTACTCATCCAGAGGATTCTTTTACTATTTTCTGAGATGAGCAAAACTAATTGATCATTATAGACAGAAAAAGCCCCCCCCCCCCTTTTTTTTTTAAACTTTGATAACAGTTTGGGACACTCTTGACATTATTTAATTAGAGGCTAAGTAGTTCTCCAGCAATTTCCAGCAGGAATATTCACATGTGCCGAGCATTTGTTTGTTTCATTGGCTCAGCCTAAACCGTCTCTGCCATGAATTCGTGAAAGCCCAATCATCTGATTACACACTTGTAACATCTGTTCACCTTGCGCTGCTGAGGGCATTTCAGCACATGGTATGCACTCCAACTATTCACCCAACTTAAAAATTGTTTCTTTCATTTACCAGGTTTCCTGTAAACTGTAGCTGAGTGTGTCTGTTATATCAAATATAGAAAGCAATGAGCTTCTCAGAGGCTGTTAACTGCTGACTTCTGAGGCCAAGGACCATTTTCTCTGCAGAAGAGCTGATTGTGTACATGGTGGGAGTATACATAAGACCAGAGGTTGGAAGTTAACTGCACTTTTTCAGGTATCAGTATTTTACTTGAGTATTTATTTCCCTGAAAACCTTTTTACTTTTACTCCATACATTTTAAAACAATCTGTACTTTCTACTCAGACTTGTTACTTTTGGTTAAATGGTATCATCTATAGCATTTATACTTGGGATTTGAAGTGGGCTGGAAGGACTGCAGGGTCCGTATGTTGGGTTTGCGGTACTTCAGAATAGCTAGTGGTATCGGATAGGAGGACGCATGAAGGGAGTGGCTTTTTTAAAAAGTGACAGGTAATTTCAGTTCACAGTAAAGCACTGTGTTGGACTGTTGCACAGTGGCTGTGATGCTCATGGTCAGTGTTAGGTTAGTGTAGCAGAGATGAATTTGCATTTAAGATGATGATGGTTGGATTTATTCACTGAATTCTAACTTTATCCCAGCTGTCTAGTGTAAAAACAGTATAGACAGTATAGTGTCTTGTAGGGGTCAGACACCATAATAGCTTGTGAAATTGTGTATATCTTGTTCAGTTGTTTAAATCCACAAAAAGCAGCAGGTCAGCTGATCACAGCCTGTACTTTGAAGCTCACATTAGAAATTATTGGGAGCTGTGATTCTTCTCCCCGTGCTGTTCTCAGTTTTTTGCTTAGGTGAGGAGGCAAAGTCACTCTCTACAATGTAGGCAACAGAAAATAGTTTATTTTTTAAAGTTCCCTTCACTGCATGTGTCCTTCATAGAGTTTAAATTTGAATAATATTGGCATTCTCATGTACTAATATTATTTTATTATTATATTAATATAGCAAAAGGGTACCTTTGTATAAAAATGGTAGGTAGAATTTTCCTTTAAGGAGCTACTTTTTTATTATGCACTTTTTCACTTTTGCTTGCATAATAAAGTTTCTTCAGTGCTGTACCTTTCTGTACTCTTGCTACCTTTGCGCAAGACTCAGTGTTCAGTTTTTGTGAGTTCATATGAGTAAACTTAAAGAGTTCTTGACATTTCCCAAACTGGCTGATCAGCTGTTGCTTCTCTTTACTTTGTTGTTGGATGTGACAACAAAATAACCCCAACATAAAAATAAATAAATTTAAAGAAAACCTATTGATGGTTTTGGTGGACAATCAGTAGATCAGCAGTTACTGAAACTCTCAGGCTAGCGCATTTGGCACCACCAACCATGCCACTTTCAGTCAGCTTTCTTCCACATTCTGATGTTTCAGATTTCAGCAGGTCATCTTGACCATGTCTACATGCCTAAATGCACTAAATTGCTGCCATGTGATTAGCTTATTGTGATATCGAATATTTGAGCTGGTCTAAAGTGGACATTACGTTTATATGAAGTATACACATGCTTTGTTTAATACATAATTCCTGCTTCATGCTTAACATTTTCAATGCATTCAGCATTCACTGTAGAAATGAATAAAAAAAACTTTCACTGCATGGATTTGTCAAAACTTGTAAGTGACAGAAACTGGCCCAACAGCAAACACGCAGTGATGAATTTCTGTAGTGTTTCTCCTGCAATGTTGTGAGACTTTCCGATATGAGGAGTAATATAATCCTGGGTCAGGAGGCTATAGAAAAAAAAGTATTGTTAAGTAAATTTAAATCATAAGCCGCTGTGTGTCTGATTATACTGCCCTCTTCATCTTGCAGGTCTTGCAGGTCCTTTCTAGAACAGCCCAGGCCCCTGCGGATCTCCTTTATATTCGGGTTAGGTTCTGACACTGTACCTAGCTTGTGTTCACCATTTGTGCTCAGCCCAGAACAATAATAATCAAGCAGCAGCAGGGATTATGTCTCGGTGAAAGACGAGCAATGGAATCCCTCATAACCATGTCCCACTAACAAAAACAACAATTACAAAACTGTGATGTAAAGTGAACTTGATTTGTGAGTGTTTTACAAGGCCAAATGGGGGGAAAAAATTGAGTGAAGGAGAAAGAAGGAGATCTGTTGTGAGTTAACGTTGTTGGACAGCAATGAGTTTTTCCCAGGTGCTGAGGGATTACGGAGGCGCTGATGGGAAAGTGTCTTTGTTTGCCCTGCTGTTTATCTCGGTGTGTTATTTTATCATTTATTACCATAACCTTTAGAGGATGTGCGTGTGGAAACACATATAATTCACGTGCATATCTTTCCTTAGTTTAACACGCTGGTTCCTCCTTTTTGTTTTAACAGACTCGCCAGCAGCAGGGATCGTAAGATCTCATTTCCACTGAGCAGTGGTGAAATTTATATATATAGATGAACTGAATTACCAACAAAATATGTGCTGCACAGTTTTGCTGTGGAAACAAAATAGGCACACTAACTTGGAAGAAAGAAAGAGTCTCTTCACAGGCGACTATTCACTGGCAGCAATAAAAAAAGAAGTGTTTTTTTTCCCCCCATCATTCTTTTCATCAGCTAGCCTTACTTATTGTTTGGTTCAACTATCACTTGCTCTCCAACAACAGTTTGTTAATGAACTGTTAAGACACAGAGAGAAGGAGAAGAACAGAGAAGGTGGAAAATACTGTCCCCAGCTGGTTTTGGCCGTCTAATAAACATGTAAACACTCTGCGTTCTCTACCTCATTAGGTGATTGCAGAGGCCGCTTGCTCTCCATAAATCAGGGCCCAGGTTATCAAGGCCTCTGATCTTAACTGTAGTGGGCGCCCAGCTGTCTGCAGCCGCACTGACTAGGAACAGCAGGCTTGAAGGAATCCAATTCCCCACGTCTCCCACCTTTCTCATTTTGCAAATAAAAGCAGAGATATGCTCGTAAGTGCACAAATACACATGCTAACTGGTCATCAAACCTACGGTACGTTTATAGTTCTAATGAAATGCCTTCAGAAAACTGTCTTTTGCAAATGTCAGGTGAGCTTATTTTGGTGGATAAGTGTTTGTGTTGTTCTAGTAAATCCTAGAGGTGTTGCTAAGGCACCAACAATTTTCCTCATTGTAATCACACACACACACACACACACACACACACACACACACACACACAAAGGTACAATCTCCACAGAGCACGCTTTGCTGAAAGATGAAAAAGTTAAAAGAATGAAAAACGGCTGTGTGAGTTTGACTTTAACCACCTCTCATACCACCATAAATGTTACTACATGCCAGGTTCAAGCACAGTGTCACTCTCTTATTCCCTAATGTGAAACACACTGTGGCATATTCCTCGCCAGTCTACGAAATAGTGCAGCGCTAGCCTTCAACGGGGGGACTTTCACGTAATCTTCAAAAGTTTCCTTTGTACTAGTCTTGTGGTTGACTAATTACTGCCTCTTGTATGCTAAAGAGGTGTTAATTTAAACAACATTGACAACAAAAAGGGTAAATAATGAAATCACAGATAGTCTAACGCTTTCAAGGTAGTCACCAGTGAAGCTAAACTAATTAGGTTTAAATTATAGATAATGGTCTGAAAATAATTCCAAGATGGTTTGCACATTGCCTGCAGTTAAGAGCTGTAAAGAATTTATTAGCACAGCGCAACGTGTCACACTGTCACAGCTCTACAAAGACTCAGCTCCAGGATTTGGTGTCAAAATCTTCACATTCACATGCAGTATAGAGATGAATGGAAACAACATTAAGGTGGATAAAATCATGCGCATAAGATAAAAGTCTAACCTGAATCATTGGGCGTGTGTCTTTTAAAATCGAATGAAATTCAGAGATAAAAAAAAAAGATACTTGATATTGTCATATAAATGAAATGACAACACAGAGTTCTATGGTTACTTACGCTTCCTGATGTGTGTTGCGCTTTCTAGAGTTTATTTAAAGTCTTCAGGGAGGTAATGAACAGTCTAGGACACTGGATTCAGGAGAGAAGTGTTGAAGACTGAAATCGCTTTAAGAGCTGTACATCCTTTTAGACCTACTTTGGGTTGAAAGCTGCCCTCTGTGGACTTCAAATTCAGGGCTCAGGTTTCCAAGCGTAGGATGTGATATGAACCTTTCCCAACTTCGAGCCCATGAGACCCTCTTTAATTAGCAGAAACAGGTGGATAGGAATGTTAAGAGCTCACAGTGATGGAAACCTTTCAGTGGATTCAAGGATGCAGGTGACCTTACTTTCATGAAGCCCGGATGTTCGGATACAAGCAAAGTTGATCCTGTTTAATTTGATAAAGAACCAAAATATGACCCTGAAACCCAATAATCTTTTCCTAAGTACTTAAACAGCAAAGATAACCCGGTAGAGATCTAGAAATGGAATTAACTGCTATGCTTTTGCTTTGTGCTTTTCTTTTCCTCTTTGATCTGGGAGGAGTTTCCTTATAATTATGTTGCATGACTTTAGAGCAATACAGTTAGTATAAACTTGGCTGAAAGCAGTAAGCTGCCACTAGAGAAAAAATATTATCAGAAAATACCAGACAATACATTCCATGTTTTAGAGTAGAATTAATATTTATGGGAATACCCCAACTATTTTAACCCCTATTCAGAAGAGTGAAGACTATAAGACTGCGACAAAAGCCTGTGTCATAGCACTCCACAGTTTTGGCAGGTACTGTATCTTGTTTCCCCCTGACAGTGTTGGGGAGTAACGGAGTACATGTACCGCCGTTACGTATTTAAAATACAAAATATGAGTAACTGTATTCCGTTACAGTTACCGTTTAAAAAGGTGGTATTTAGAATACAGTTACTTTGTTGAAATAAATGGATTACACGGCGGTACTTCCCTGTTTCATATTGTGGCGGGTCAGGAGTGTTTGGGTTTTGTTTGACAGCTACGTTCTGTAGTTACGGTTGCCATGGTTACAGGGTGACGCTCTCTCTCTGCGTGTTTCCTGGGTGAGAGAGGCCTTTTTGTTGTTGTTGTGCTAAGCTAATAGGCAGAATGCTACAGGTATAGCTCTAAAGAATGTAGCATCATGGGCAGTGTAGTCCGTGCTGCAGGGAGAATGGACTGCCATACCCGTTATGTGTCTGTGAGCGAGGGGGGGAGAAAAAGGGAAAGTACCAGCTGTCATCCAGCAAAAACGGGAGCTGGAAGCATGTAAATATAATAATAACCACTGCAGCCAAGAAGAGAGCCTGACGAGCCCAGTTGTAAGTAAGCTATTAAGACTCGACTGTACACCGTGTTCGTGTTTTCCTCCAAAAACAATAAGTTCTGTTGGAGCAGCCTTTCAACGCCTCTCTCTGTCTCTCGCTAGCAAAGTGACCCAGACAACAAAGTAAAGCTAGTTTTCAGCTACGAGCCCGACACAGAACCCACCGTATTAGCCAGAGGTCCCTTTACTACGGTTTGGAGCCGCGGACCTTCAGTAACAGTAATAAATCACAGCAATAGTACATTCATGTAGTTGTAAACAGCATGATAATATATTAAGTAATCCAAAGTATTCAGAATACGTTACTCTCATTGAGTAACGTACCGGAATACGTTACAGAATACATTTTGGGGCATGTATTCTGTATTCTGTAATGGAATACATTTTAAAAGTAACCTTCCCAACACTGCCCCCTGAGAACAATAAGTATGCATGTCACTTCCAGCAGTACCAGTTGCACATATTCAGTTGCATGTATTCACAAAAGAAGAAGCCACAATAAATCACAATAAACACTGTGACAAGTTTGAGCATTCAGTCATCTCACACCTGTGGACGCATCCAGGTTTCTGTTTACACAGTGCAAGTACAACAAAGGTATCAGAGTGCAGCATGGAAAAATGTACAATTTCTCTTCACTTGGCTTAGAATTCAGAGGCTAAAAAGAGTAGTTCACTTTCCACGTCTTTCCCTGTTTTTTAATTACACAATTCACACCACTGCTTTGCTTTAATTATATACATTAAAGAACATGTAGATATTCGAAGAAAGCATTCATCCAAAGCACAAACACAAAATATAAACTTTATCCTGTAAAGTTAAAGTTTTTTTTTTTGCTCAGCTGGAATTTTTGGATCTAACCATTCCACTAACATTGTTTCATAATGGGCTTGATGGAGGAGCACAGATGTTTGCCTGGCAGAGAATGAAGAGTTTGATTGTAATCTGGGCTTCTCTCATTACTCACTTAATGTAGTAAAGTGTTGTAGCAAAGAGGTGAAAAATTGTGAAGAGAAGAGAAGAGAAGAGAAGAGAAGAGAAGAGAAGAGAAGAGAAGAGAAGAGGAGAGGAGAGGAGAGGAGAGGAGAGAAGATGTTCACTAAGCCAGATGAGCCACTCTTGGTGTGATTACTTGAGCTGGTGGAGGTGAAGTTAACAGCTATTGACAGGCCAGGCAGGCCTCGGCTACTCTTCACCTCTAATCAGCCTTAGCCTTTAATCAAGTCTGAGGGACACAATCTTCAAACTGCTGATGAACGGATGGACTATTGGATTACCTCATGATCTGAATATGGACCGCACTAAAACTTATTTACCCCGCAACACTAACAGAATGCAAAAACAGCCCATTCTGAAAATGTTAACATATTGAGTACAGTTGTGCATGATTTTAACCATTCAACAGAACAGCACTTACATGCATTATTCCTCCATTTGTTCCAGCAGCTGTTGTTTTTCAAAAAATTAATAGAGTCTATTGGTGTGGCTGGCAAAGCCAGAAAGAGGAAGCGGGGAATGTCCTGGCCACATCTTTAACCTATTTAGGCAAGATGATGTCATGATTAGAAGAGGAAATTGGGATACCTCCAGAACCTAAACACCCCAAGGCCGTCGGGCCAGCCATCCAGACGGCTAGAGGGAGGGAGACAGAGCCAGCTAGAGAGGGAGAAAGTGTAAGAGAGACAGCGAGAAAAAAAAGAGATGAGAGAGAGAGAGAGGTGGGCTTGGATTGACCCACAGTGTCAAGATCAAAGCGTAGCACCACTTGCCTGACAAGGAGGGACCCACTCCAGGGATAAATGCGTGCATACGTGATTTTGTGTGTGTATGCGTGCACTATGTCTGCCGTGGGTCTCATCCGGGCTGCCACTTCACCGAGGACTTATGCCAAACATGCCATGCAATTAAATATATCCTTATTATCTTTGGTCTCTTTTCCTTGTTGACTGACTCATTGTCCCCCACAGGTGCACGTACACACACACACACACAAGGAGACACCTCACGGGAAAACTCAGGCTCTCTTAAACAAATCAGGCTGCAATGGTCTTCGTGGCTTTCTTTCCTGTCTGTGGCAAAGACACTGAGAGGTGATGAGGTGAAGGAGACAGAGAGCAGACCAGAGGGGAAGGGGGAGCAACAGAAAAAGACTCCCATGCATGGCCTCCAACCACTCATACATGTACAATATGATCACATGTGTGAAATCCCTTAATGAGCTGACCACAAGGCTCTCACTCCGGGGCACAAGAGGAACAACTGATGGGCTGTAAGGATGAGGGCTGTTTTGTAATTTTGTTTCTCTTAGTAACACTGAATCTCCCTTATGCAGTGATCACTGGAGCGATGTTCCTTTTTTAATTCCCTGAGAACTCATCTGAGTTGATCTGGAGGAGGTCCAAAACACCCACAAGGGATTCTGCACGGACACAGAAACCAGTCACTACACTACTGTTAGGCATTCATTCGTTATCATGTCCCTGGATTGGTTTTCTTTAAACTAGCCTGTCCAATTTCTTTGATATCCTGACTGCTTGCAGCAGGAAAATCCCAACCTTGATTTCCCAGATATGCTTCTTTTTTTTTTCTTTTTCTTAGGATTAGTTGGTGTTTATCACTCTGAAGGTCATGTCCCTAAAATGAACTCTAATTGAGTGGGGAAAAAAAAGAAAGAGGGCTATTGAGAAGCAGATTTTAACATGTAAAAAACATCCTGTACTTACAGACATCTACACTGTACTGGGTTGTTCTGTTCATACCCAACCAATAAGATCACGCTACAGCCGGTAACTGCTGGAGTGTTAATCACTGATGTGCCCCAAAATAATTTTATGCTGTGCTTCAAGTTTGCCACCATTTCCCCCCCCAAACAACCACCTACAAATCACTTCCCTGTCAATGTATAGCTCTGGGTCTTATTCAGTTTGGGTGTGTTGAAACAAGTTCAGTCTAGCCCCAAGGCCAAGACAGTGAGGGAATCACTTAAAGAGCTTTAAAGGCTCATATTTCCTCTCCTCACCACATAGAATTTGACTTGCCTTATGACCTTAACACCATGAAATATGTTCTAGCTCCCAACTAAAACAAACACCACATAATTCTTCATCAACATCTTCCCCAACAAGGCGAACAAGGCAGCGAAAAGCAAGGGGAAATGAAAGGAGAAAAAAAAAAAAAAACGTCTTGCAAAAGGTGAGCAACCCCAGTTTGCAATCAAAGGCCCATTTGGGAAATCATTGCAGGTGTTAGCTATGTGTCAGCGCTAAAAATAATTTATGGCCTTACGAGATGGAGTTCATTCCCTTTTTCTGTAAACACGTCTTTCTTTTATATCAATGAAGCTGATGATTTAGGATAGAAGAGACATGCCTGGGTCCATTTGGGTGTTGCAGGAATACATATGGCGAATAGAGTGGATTGCATCTTTCAAAATCACAGAAAATTCAGTAGATAAGATTTCAAAGGAGAGCTGGTCTTGAATGATGATGCCCTGTAACATTAGCAATACTGAATTTATTGTTGATGGATAAAAAAGCAGCACATTTTTTGTTCGTGGAAAGCAGATGTAATATGTCTCTTTCAGAGTCTGGGTTGACTTCCCTGCATAATTGTCTAATCAATGTGGATGAACTTGAGGAGGAGGATATCCAGGACTTCAACTAGCACTAATCAGAAGTCACTTGATCTTTGGTGGAAATGTGTTTTAAGACCCACACTCTCTGGCATCCTGAGTTTGTTTAGGCTGGAACATTCATATCCCCCTGGTTTATCTCTAAATGAAAAAATCCTCATGAAATATAAAACTTGCCACTGCTTTTATTTACGGCAAGTTTCAGAATTTTCGCCATAGAAACGGATTATTTTTACAGAAATATTAGGTAATAAGTGAGCACATCAAAGCATTACATTCATGGTTATGATGGCACTTCTGTTTATGGCTCTTCAGCATGTGTGTCTCTAAATGTGTAAGTATGGAAATGTTTTAGTCTCAGGGTGAACCGCCATCCAGTTTTTTCAGCTTGGCCAGGTTGGCTGACTCTGCACAGGTTATGGCTGAGAAGTAATCATTTTGGCACAGCTCTGGAAGCTATTTATCATCAGAGCCTATTGATTGGAGCCCCCAGTCTGGCCCTTGTCAGCCTGGTGGAGGGATGCTGGTGTGCATTTGCTGGTGAAATTAGTGAGGGACATAAGGGGCCTCTGGTCTGGTGTCAGGTTTGATTAGAAAGATCCCAGGCCTCATAACACACAGCAAACAGCACGGAGACAAGAACTTAAATGGTTGCATGTACAAAGTCATGTGCATACAGGTACGTGCACATGACACGGTGCCTGTGGCCAGAGGCAGAAACAATCTGTGGGGAATAAATTCATCTCAGAACTGTCTGTTGGCCTTTTTGAAATAATTCTTTTCAATGAAATGATTCTTCTTCCCATGCAGGAAGAAGGAAAGTCAGTCAAGACATTCCCATTGATTTAGAACAGATCCCCTCCCCAGATCAATGCAGGTTGGGTCTTAAACATCTGCTTGGCTGCAGCCGCCTCCCTAATACTCGAGTGAAAAGGAAATGGATGTGAATGTCGTCAGGATCTCAAGAGCGCCTTTTTGTCAGCAAACCAGAAAAAAAGCTTTTTACGAAAAACGTGACAAGGCTGCCAAATGTGATATCCCTCCTGACATGTGAGTGGGGAGCACTTTAACAGTTAGCCCATCAAAACCCGCTTGATTTCACACTTGTTGCGATTATACGACACATTAAAGCCATTTCAGCGCTGACATTTTTTCCCACACTTTCTCTCGCAATCTTCACAGACGTTTTTCACCTGTAAGAAGATCTCCTTTTTTAATAATGTGCTGTTGGGTTTTGGTAATACCAACACCAATATATGTAGGGCTCCTGCATGCAGTACAGCAAGGCCACTGGAGGATAAGTTAACCACTTTAAATGATCTAAAAAAAAGAAAAGAAAATGGTTTAGACCTTCTTATACTGTTACAAGGAATAACAGAAAAAGAGTAAATAAAGCAGTCTGTCTAAGTGGGCTGAAATGGTTACTCTTTTTGTGTGTTGCATTGTTACAACCCCATCCATCAGAGATATTTTCTCCATCACTGCAATTCTCTACTGCACTCATGAGCATCTAAGGATGTATATGGGTGGGTTAAAGCGTTTTCCCATTATTTATAATTGTGATACAGACTGGCAGAGGAAACAAGTACCTTAAAGAACAAATTGATAGAAAAACCTCAAAATTAAATATAGCCCCAAAAGGATTCTGTAATACCTTCACATTCCTTCAGCCACATTAAATATAACACAACAATTGCAATAAATTCTCAACCCAAGATAAAAAATAAAAAGCAATACATTGCGAGAATAAAGAAATCTATTTTCAGAGACCAACTCTTTCCCCCTGCTATGACAGAAAAAAGGCCAAAACAAAGGAAAAATGGATCTAAATGTCAAGTGAACCTTATGAGCTTTTTGTCTGGAAATCAAAGAAAAGCTTTTTAGAAAAAATGTGACACAACTGCCAAATAAAATATCACTCTTGACACACTAGTGGTATGCGAGTCCAAGCATTAGCCCATCAAAAGCCCGCCTGATTACACTCGTCACGATTACAGGAGACATTACTGCCATTTCTGCTCAGACGTGAATCAAATATGAATGGGGTTTCTCTCAAAAGGGCGCCGAGAGGTAGCGGATGTCTCTGGAAAGAATTTGGAGGTGAAAAGTTATTTTGAGTTGATTTTAGGGAGATGGTTCTACTGAAAGATGAGACTCGATGGAGAGATGGAGATGACCCAGTAAGGGCAGTGAGGGGGGGAAAGAGGGAACGTGGTGACAAGGTGGAATGGGGGTTGAAATAAGAGGAGAACACATACTTTTCTTCTTACCATATACTATCCATATAACGGCATTCAGCTGTAAAGTTTAGGTGTTAAAAGCCCCACCTGTTTTCATAGCCAACCAATTTAGTCTGCAATAGAGAGATGTGGTTGTTTACCTGAAATATCAGTTAGCGCATGTTAATATCGAGAGTAACATCCATAAATACATGACGCCTCACATAAAGCAGTTTACTTGTTGTATGCTGTGGAAAACATTCTTGCAGTTACGTCCATAATTGGGCAAAGACGCAGTTTTTGTAGTTTTGCTTCTGTACACCATCACAGTGGACTTTAGGCCAAAAAGATGTGATTGAAGTTCTGACTTCATTTAAAGGGGTTTTAAAAACGTACTGCATCAGCTGTTCAGGAATGACAGCCATTTTAAAACATGGACCTTTATTTTCAGAGGTTCAAAATTAACAACTGACTAACCAGCAGTTTCATAATCAGGTGTGGTGTGTTCCCTTCTTATTTCATGTCATGCGGTATCTGAATTTCAGATGTATGCCAAATCAACAATCTGGTGTATTCTTAAAAATAAGGAATCCACTGACCAGCTCAGCAACACCAAATAGGTCTGAAAGACCACAAAACACAGCTACAACGCACAACGACAAAATTATTTCCAACATTTAGAAACACAACATCTAACTAAGTAAAAGAGCAATCTTGAATAGATATAGGTATAATTGTCAGGGTCTACAATCCAAAAAAAGCCTTCATGAATGTAAATGCAGAGGATTTTCTGCAAGGTGCAAACCACTGGTTATACTCAAAAACAGGAAGGCTAGATTAGACTTTGCCAGAAAACAATTGAAAGAGTTCTGAAAAAAAAAAGATGAAATCCAAATGAACTTGTACAAGAATGATAATAGGAAGTGAAATTCCTAAACAGTTAATGCAACATTTTGTAAAACCTCTTGAATTTAACCTTAAAGTCTGCACATTAATAACATATTAGCTGTTCTAGTGTACAGAAGCAGAACTACAAAAACTGTCTTTGTCCAACAAACTATGGACCTAACTGTGTACTTTAATTTTGAAGGGGCCCGTGCCACATTTGGGCTATACATTCAGCTTTCGTCTTATAAATTCACAGAGCTAATTTGTAAATATTTTAGTAATATTTTCCTTTGCAGAGGAGGCACCAATGGCAAAAGACATGACAGTGAATGAGCCAGAAAAAAAAAAGAAAGAAAAGAAGCAGTCGGGAATGAGGGGGTTGCAAAGCAGCTTGCATATAAGTAGAAACTGTGGGTAGATGGAAACAGCTTAGATAGCACTGTCCACTAGTCAGCTGGCTCTAGAAGAGTAAAAGCTGAGCCATCAGCTGATGTAAAATTAATTGATCTATTGGTATAAGAGCTAAGCATGCCAAAACTGATATAATGATATACAATAATGGTATCCAAAGGATAACGCCTGTGAACTTTGTGAGACAAAGTTTTTTCCTCATTCTTCACTCATGAGAGGCTGAGTAACATTTATTGCACCCCCCCCCGATAACAAATATGAATAGATCTATTGACAAGAAGTACAGTCATCCACTTCTGAAGGTCGTCATCTAACGGAGAATTTATGGCCAACATGTCAGGTCATATTCCCACCTAACACTGATGCCGCTCCTGTCTTGAAGACCAGGTCATTAATCTTGGGAGCCAGTGGGTGAGTAAAATGTAGAAAATTGCTTCAAAGAACAAAATGATAAAACAAAAAAAACTTTAAATTTCATTTCCACTGCTTCATTCTGTCATTTTTATGTAGTGAATCATCCTGACTACTACTACGTTGCCACTAAAGTCTAGTATCATTAGATTATTGTGCTTACACCAATTTCACAACACTTGGAGGATAACCAGGACTCACACTGAACCTATTATTTTAGCAGCGAGTTGTGAACATGTTGGTATTTTTTACCAAGCCCTCACCATGGGTGAGTAAAGCCTCACAAAGCTTGCTCGTCTTATTTGTTAGATTCTGAATGGCGAACACAACGTAAATTTAATACAATAGCTTAATAAAATAATAATACATGTATAATAAATGAAGAAATAACTTTTGTGCGTGCATATCCGCCACATATGAATATATGATGTGCCACGTGTGTGCTTCACTATCTCAGGTAGCTGTACAATTATGCCATCAATGTCAGCAGCAGAATAAAATTGTCAGTCAAACAGACAGGCAGGTAGTCACTTAGTTTCAGCTATTAAATATTAAGCAGTGGGTGCTTATCTTCTGGCTTCAGCAGTACCAAATGAGGTAGCAGGATTAAACTCAGTCTATTATTCATTCTTCCCCCTTTCTCTTTTTCCACAGTAATAAAGTCATGCTTCACTCAACTCTGTTTGTTTTACTGTTAATATTTTTCTATGTTGTCTACATCTATGTTGCACTAATCGGCTTTACCACATTTTATTGCCGCAAGTCATGGTTGGTCAGATTTGTCTGTGTCCTTTCAGTAGTGAAAACAATAGTATGCAGTAAAGAGAAAGTATGCCACACATGATGAGGAAAGAAACAGCTGCTTATTTTTTGTCCATCCTTAACTTCCATTTCCACTCTTTCTTTTTCTTCCTTTCTTCAGTCGCACCTCGAAAAACACCCCATGCTTCTCACTCACACCATACCTTTGAAGGACGGGATTAAAGGTGTAGGTAAAGGCTGCTCCGCCAGCTGCTCAAGAAAAGGTGGGAAGAGTCATTTACTTACAGAAACCTCTAATATTGTGATAATAGTACTTTTGTGCATTTAAGTGATATTATGGCTGATGTAATATGGTCATTTAAGTTTATTTGAGCATAATTCTCTTTCTACACAACACTCAGGAAACTGAAGGAAATTTAACTTTTACCAAATAATTAATCTTATTTTTCTGAGTATGTTAATAAATCAATGATTTATTCTGAGCGTGATTTTCTGATATTCTAATTTGATATAACTTCTTTGAATGAATTGCACATCACAGAGTATCACCATCACATGACAAATAATACTCATACTTTATTGACATTCTAAAACTTGCCAATTAAATTTTATTTGAGTTTCAGTTTTTCTGTGGTTTTGTTGCACACCAGGGTTGGTTTGTCTACATAAAATATATCTGAAATGAAAATTACCTTATTTTTACAATATGAATGTTACAATTAATATCATAGACTGAGAATAATGAGCCTACATCAGTCACACTGTGGCAATGGGGCTATTGAGTTGGTACATAGTAAGCACTGAGCCTTCAAATCCAGTCGGGTCTGTGGATGGCGCCACTAGTAGAAAGCCAGACTTTCTCCCACCTCCGCCCTCCTCCCACTTCCCTAGTGAGGAGCACTCATAGCCAAGGTCCAGGAATTAGCCCCAGCACCCGGCCAGACAACAGATCAATGGCCCTGGTCCTGTATTGATAGGGCCACTTGGGCTCCAGAAGTGCCTGCTAATCCCTGCAGTTTATCAGCCACACTGGCTGCCAGTTGTCTGGTACAGTTCTGTGTCGAGCAGACTGCCTTATTTTTTGGACACGCACTCTCTTAATCATGCACTTTCCTGTACACACATTTTCTTGCACACTTTAGCCATAACCACATGTCTCCACCTCTCTCATCATCCTCCCCTTTTCCCTTGAACATGGCGTCAATTGCATTATCTCGGGTGTTAGGGCCGCAGCTATAGAGTTGCCTTGTTTGAGTTAGCCGTGGCTGGGTGGCTGTAACTTTATCCAGTGTTCTGCAAAAGGGGCAGGAGGCTGGCTGGCTGGTAGACAGAAAGTCTGACCGGAGCGTGGACCATTGATTCTAATGGGCTTTTTAGGGGGCCTAATGATGGGAATCTGTTCACGCCTCGCTTGTCACGCCTAATTAAGCCAAAGCAACAATGAGTCCATTCACACTGGCTTAAGTTACATCTCTCATCCATCCCATTAAAGCTAGTTTTGCTCACTTTAGCCAGGGTAACATGACAAATTTGAGGCTGGACGTGGTGGAGCCATTCTGCCAGCTTGTGTATGCTTCTCTGTTTTCTTGTAGATACGCTGTTTTTTATGATCTGTGTTCATTTTCTAATAATATTAGGCTTTTTCATCTTCCAGCTACATGTGGCTGCATCAGGTGCTTCTCAGCTGAAGGACAGCACTTTTAGAAAATGGACCAAGACCCAATTGATTAATTCAGAGCCTTTAACTGTGCAAACAGACATTTCAACATTAGTTAGACTGTTTGCACACTTAAAGGCTGTGATTTCAGCAGTGTGCTCCAGTCCCTTCTTTCCATCCTGTGTGTGCTTTATCCAAGTATGCCTTTCCACTATAGACAGTGACTAAATTAATTTGGATTTTAATGAAGTTGGCTAAAGTGAGTACAGAAACAAACACTCGCATTTGTATTAACGGCTGACACTTACAAATCTGTCTGCTGCTACTGACTGACAAAATTGTAATGTGCAAAAATTGCCTTTGGCCATTTGTTATGATCCGTAATTGGCAGGTTATCTTAACCTGTATTTCACTTGTTTGTTTTGCGTGTGTATCTGTGTGACTGTGTGCGTATGCAAGCATGCATTACGCTTGTAGTTCAAGTCACCTGTGAGGTCAGATTGAATAGCTTCCTGTCAGGCATGGCGATGGCCATCTATCAGGTGTGTGATGGAGCTGACAGATAAAGCCCCTTCACAGCCTTGCTCTCTGGCCCTGTTTGTGTACACATGCTTTTAGCCAGCCACTTAACTGCCAGAATTAGGTCTGTGAGGAGATAATTGCAGGGTGAATGTAGACAACGGCTAGTGGGTGTGTGACTCCAAAGAACCCATAGACACCCTTTGTCAACCTTTACCTGTGCTTTTGTCTCAGGGCATAGTGTCTCTGTATGGTTGGAAAGGGAGGACAGAAAGAGAGTGTACTTTTGTCTGTGCGAACATGTAGTATAATGTGTGGGCTGGGCATTACCTTTGCAGTAAGGATTGTTTGTTCGTTCTAACATGAATGCTGTCTAAAGATGGGGAGTGTCTGTAAATATTGATCTCCTGTCTGTTACTGCAGGAGGCACTCTGCCACAAACTAATTCAGTCTACATGCCCCCCCACCCCAACACACACACACACACACACACACACACACACACACACACACACACACACACACACACACACACACACACACACACACACACACACACACGTCCCTCATTCTATTCTTCAGGTTGTTTAACATGAAGACGTCAGTTCAAATATGGCAAATTTGCTGTGAAGATCAGTTCTCATATAACCCTCATATGTTGAAATGATATTAAAGAACTCCATCAGACTGTCTCAAAATGGGACTTTTGTTAAACTAATTCCTGCCAGCATGAATATTCTGCTAATCAATGAAATCATTTAGGAAGCTTTAGGGATGAACTTGCCTAACTGGTTTGGATACAACGAGCTGTCAGTGACTAGATTCATGCGAAATCTGATTTCTAGATGCACATGACAGGATGCTTTAGTACTTAAATATTAGAAAATATCTGGAGCACAGTGTGTGTATGTGTGTGTTGCACTGTTGGCACAGTGTATAATCATGCTTCTGCTCTACAGCATCTGACTTTACTCTAACAATTCTCAGAAGCCAGTCTTGTGATTGGTGGAAAGACAGGAACGGCAACCTCATTTAGGGGTCCTGACCGCAACTTCAACCCTTACCCTTCCAAGGCAGGATGAGAAAAGACTGAGAGCGGAGAAATTAATGACTTCTAATAGCAGATACTAATTCATAAGAGCCTGCAGGTATCATTAAACTTTTCAGTCAGCAGCAGGCTGTGATTTAAGAAAGGATGGATTTTACGTAAACAGTCACGCAGGGCATGAAAGGAACAGCCAGGATTTGTCTGTGTCTGAGCGTTGACTGTGTTTGTCCCCAAATCTTAGCAAGCATTGTCTGTTTGTGCATGACTTCACTGTACAGTACTTATCTACTCAAGATGAACTGTATGAGATCTTTGCCAGTATGTGCATAATGGTATCACAAGAATATTTGTGGGGGAGAGGATGCTCCCATCGCAAAGTTCACGAGGTGCCTTAAACATAGCCCTAAGGTGCTGTGATCATTTGGAAAAATTGATGACTTTAGTTCTGCTGTGTCTGGAAAATGTCCAACAGATGGTCCTGATAACACCACTTATTTTTCACCAAGTGTTGCATTATGGTGTCCTCTTGGAGGTCTGGGTTAGTTGAATCACACCTAACATGACAACTTGTAAATGTATGTATCAATCTTCTCTGGACTCGTGAATCAATAGCATTATAATACAGTACAGTGGAGATGAAAACAGACTGGGAAAACCATTACACTCGTTTAGAGTTTGAGGTTGTACAAGAATGGAAATAAATAAATAAACCTGTATAAGTAGTTTATATTGTATGTTAATGGACATATGTTAATGCACATATAACCATAAAACCCTATGTGGCATGCTATCTTTATTATTTTTATTTATTATTACTTTTAAGCGCCTCTCTCTTAGATATAGGGTGAGGAGTTTGGCCATTTGGGAGGGGCTCAGAGTAGAGCTGCTCCTCCACATCGAAAGGAGCCAGGTGAGGTGGTTCGGGCATCTGACAAGGATGCTTCCTGGGCGTCTCTTGTGTGAGGTGTTCTGGGCATGTCCCACTGGGAGGAGGCCCCGGGGCAGACCCAGAACATGCCAGAGAGATTATATCTCTTGGCTGGCATGGGAACGCCTTGGTGTTACCCTGGAAAGGCTGTAGAAGGTGGCCAGGGAGAGGGAGGTCTGGGCTTTTGAAAATGGATAGATGGGTGGATATTAGTATTAAAGTTAATATAGATATGTATATAGTTTCAATTTGCACACAACTCACAATAAATAATTAATAATAATGGCTTAAATAAGAATGTCAGTTTCATGGATTAGATAGTATTTTCAAATGAAGAGAAACCCTAAAATATACCAACGCTACTAAAACAAAAAGCAAACTGAAATAAAGTAAAATAGAATAATTCAAAGAATTAAAACATTGTATTAAATTTATTTCTGTACTTGCTTTTAAAAATGAGTGCTTTTTATGCCTTGTACATGGCTTCTGATGTGGCAGTTTTATTGATCAATGATATTATTGATGTTGTTATATGATGTTATTTGTTACCATCATCTAATTGATTGCTGATTATCTCGCCACAGCAGCATTTATTATTTAAATAATACATTTTATTTTAACAGCATCAAAAGTAACACAGTGACCTAATAATTTCATAATCCTATCATTCTGAGAGATAATATGAATATAAAAAGACAAAAATGTCAACATATCAAGTTCATCATTGTCTAGGAAACAAAGTTGACAGGGCAGACGTCCATTAAACAAAACAGAAACTTGATTTTTTATTTGAAATAAAAGTTTTCCTGCCAGTTTCCCCCCTGCCATTCTTACATAAACTCAGTTGTGCCATGAAAAAGCTATTGGCAAGCCCCACAGATGCTGGAAAACAAGCTCTGTGAATACTGCCTTTAAACAGAAACCCACAAAACAAAGACGTTTTTCAGTTTCTCAGCATCATGAGAATCATTATCAAGAACCCCACTAAGCAACCCTGATAAATTTCTCTTCTTGCAAAATTGTTGTTTTATTGCCCAAATAATCTGACTAAAGATCTGTTAAAGGCCATTCAGAAGTTGGCCATCAAATCTAACTTGTAAGGACAGTTAGTACTTCACGCGTAACAGATAACAGAATAAACTGAACTCTGTAGTATGTACAACAAATTGCTGCCTTGCAAAAAAAATTCAAACTCCATAGTTTATAACATTTGAATGTGTGTTATATGTTAGAAATGGTGAGATCAGCTGCTTTCTGATAAAGCACACAAAACAGTTGTATAGAGACGCATACAGACTCCTCAGCTTTTGAAATGCGTTACTTACACACCTACCAGTGCTACACAGAGACCCTGTTCACAGCTGTCTCACTGCAGCAAAATCAAAGATGGTGGCACCTCGTCGACATGGCGAACATGACATCTTGTCTTTGCTTCTCTTCCCGACAGCCCCTGGTTCTTGTCTCCCCAACACCATCCTGCCTGCTTTCATAACCTGTTGGACCACACGGCATGTCACAGGCTGGGCCTCTCAGTGTGTCATAGGGCTGATCAACCCTGTGTGGCAGCTGCCCGACGCCCTGTCTGACAGCTCACTTCCATCACTGTCAGGCTCTCACATTCCAGTTTCTCAATGCTCTATCACAAACATGATTTATAGCTTGGAAAACAGCAAATAGCTGCAGAAATGCGTCAGTGCTTGGTTTTTCTTTCAATTTTAGACCATTTTTTTTCAAAATGGCAAAATTGGCTTTCATGAAATTATCACAGTTAAGCATTATTATGAAAAACTAGCTGTGTTTTTAAAGATTTTGTGCTAAATCACTGTCTGTTGCACTTCGACTACATGATAATTGCTAAGAACGAGTTTCTGGCCGTCTGGCTCTGGGGTAAAAAGCCTCTAAAGCATCTTTTTTGAGGTTGACAATCAGGGTCATCTTGATGGCTGACCTCTCTGTTGTTCAAGCCATGCTTGAACAGCAAATATGTGTATTGAGAGACACCATTCCAAGCCACCCGCAGACGCTGAACAGACTAGCGGTGACAGATAAGTAGCAAGATGTGCCCTGACAGGTCACAGCTTCTATCGTGACGCAACGCCTAATAATTGGTGTTTTCTCTCCCAGAAACATGCACACAGGCACTCTCATGAGCGTGGGGCCTGAAGGCTTTCAAATAATTCCAAGTTTTTGGTGACACCAGATGAAAAATTGATGAAGAAGGCGCTGGCGAAAGCACCTTAGAAACTCCTGTTCCCTCTAGCCTTCGTATCGCATAGAGTAGCATTTGACTTTTCTCGTTTAGTTTGTATGTTTTACAATCAGCAATACAGACAGATATATTTTGCTTTGCCAGATTTTTTTTCTCTTTGAGGGTGTGTGAATGCTCCCACACCCACAAAGAGTGAAATCCTGCCTTTCATTTATGAAAGGTAGGATTTGGGGCAATCAACGACTCTGTAAGTGTCATGTTAAAAAGGTCTGCGTTCTGATTTGCTCTGTTTGCTCACATTTCTTTTTTTAAGGCACAGTGGAGTCCACACAGATGAGGTTAGGAACTGGTCATGTCTCTGCGATGCTTCACATGATTTAGCCAGTGTGAATGGCGCTGTTTGTTGGGGCTGGGAAAGGAACAGGCTATTTGTCAGACTTGGGGGAATTTTTCATAGAGGGCATAAGCTTAAAAGTTATGCCATAATTGAGCATTTATTGAACTTGAATGTGTGCTGGGGATTAAAAAGAAATAAAAGCAAATAAGAAAATTTTTTATTTACTGTGGGAATTCATATGTCATATGAGTTAAGCTTTATTCTGTGTCACAGTTTGTTCTATAAGCAGCTTTTAAGGAGTGCGATTAAGGTTTTGTGAACGAAAATGTCTTTCTTCTGACTTACATTCAGGTGATGTGTCTTCAGTGTGATAGGTTCACTACGAAAAACCCTTCCTAATTCTTTCACTTCCTCTTGTCAGAAAGATTTATACTTTATATCTCAGACAGCACAGCTACGATCCCTGCGTGGCAGGGCTGATCGATGATTTCGGTTTTACTCTGTAACCTAAGCCTGTTTCGCATTCAGCAGCATTACCTGCTTCCTCGCTGGCCCTTTGAGTACTGCTGGCACTTAGTCCACCTGACACAAGGGAGATGAATATGAAATGCCTCTTGCTTAGTTTCCCTTTGCAGCTATTGTTGCTTCTGTGATTAGATTTGGGATTGAAGTGGCCTGTAAACCAATCTGTAGGTGGGGTGTAAGACTGACACACTTTGCAAAGTACTTTGGCATGATGCACAACTGATTGCTGTTGCAGCAATGTTTATAGCTCCTGGAATGTGTTGTCCATAGATCAATGTGCCATTTATACTGACTAATATCCCGTTTGCAGCATTCCCTTCTGCTGATTCTATATTGCTCATGAGGTCACAGTTGTAATTATAATGAACTCAATGACAGTAGACATGCTCTGTCCAGCAGTAAGGCTAGCAACAAGCTAACCATAGTCACCTTTTGCTTCCCCCTAACCCGTGTAACTGTAGCCACACCAACTCTCCGTAGCTTATCTGCTCCCAAAGAGATTGCCTCGCTGGATGGGAACTGCATCTGTTAAAGCATGTAGCTGTCAAAGCAACTTAGCCACCAGCCTCTCAGACATGGCCCAGGGGAAGCTGTCCTTTCTGGGCCAGTGAAGCCCGATTTTGTTTTGGGGCCTCGGCTATGAAAGGATGTCGATAGCTGGATGGAATGATGAGCTGCATTTGGTGTAAAAATACCAATTTTGTCTTCTTTCAACAGAGATCGCAACGAATTCTAATCCAAGCGGGGCAGCTGTGTTTGAAATTTCATGGCGCCTGGATCTACAGATTGGCTTAAGGGCTGCCGCTGTTGGTCATGGTGAGATCGGTGCCAGTGCTGGTGTGTGTGTGTACGTATGCATTGAGAGAGTGGGGTTTCTGTGGTTTGGTAGTGTTGATCATTTTGTGGTTCTATAATGCCATGCTTTAAAGTCACACAGGGGCCTTGGATTTCCTCGTGTTTTCAGCTGGAAATTCAACACTTCAAGCCTCCTGTTCGGTGGCAGCGCTGAACTGTGATTAGATCTTACACCACTGTGTAGAAAAAACTGCAGGCTTATGGCTCTTTCTTAGTATATTTTTTCTTTGTATATTTTCCTTGTATTTCACTTTCATTGTATACAAGCTATTCCAGCACTAGTTTCAAGTTTGTTTGGTTAAAGCTAGGCTCTTTTCATGTGATTTTTTTTTTCTGTTTTCCTGGTGGTAGTGGATTACAAAGGTTTATTTTTGCAAAGAATGATAGATACAGGCAGAGTACAACCTGACCTATCCACAGGCTGGCAGAAATAACACACATAGTGATAATTTTTCATTACAATTTTCAGTATGCACTATTTCCCAAGCCTCCTTTCTCTCCAGCATGTTTAGGTCCTTCAAGAACAGGTGCTAGCCAGAAGATACGGTGGACGGATTAGGACAAGTTTGTGAGAGATTGTCAGCGAGGGCTTAGATTTTGAGATTACACATATGGGCAGCGGCAGCAATGACACAGGAAATTCACACTTTAATCCACATGTAGTACATCTTCTCAGGGGTTATACCCAGGGATGTATCCATATTTTTAAGATTTTTTCTGTTTGTGCTGGAGTTTTGGTGAATAATGCCACCTAAGCTGTCAAATCCCCAGATCTATGTTAATCTGTGTGACTGAAAACAGCTTTCCACATAATCCAAAAAATGTAATCATAAACACCAAAGACACAAAAGTAGAATGGGTTCACATGGTGAGACTGTTTGATTCCTGACATTATCATCTGTTTGTTATGGTTTGATGTTATGCTCCTAATGTAGCCACTAATTATAGCTATATGATTACAATACTTAATGTAATAATGGCAGTTTAATTTATCCAATTGGCTGCCTTGTCTCTGTATAAACTGATGCCTGGAGCTCTGCAGTGTGTCTTATAAGAGGCTGCAGTTGAGGAGGGTCAATATCAACATATTACCGGGCTCTAACAGAGCCGCAGACAGTCACAATGAGACAGGATCAGCAAGTCAGCAGCACCTGCCGCTCTCTGCATGAGGCCACACGCACAAGCACACACTCCTGCAGCCAAGGATGCACATAAACACAGACAAATAAGGACATAAAGACATTTGTATGCACGTGTGCACACACACACACACATGCACACAAACAGAGCTCAGGCTCAGCCTAATCTAATCAAGTGCAATGGCTAGCTCGATTAATAAAGCCAGCTATTGACTTCTAATTGGCGCCGCTCTGCTCTGCTAATTTCCTGGGACGAAATTACACTAATGCGGTTTGCCTGATGGAGTACTTATAGTTGGCTCCCAAGAGAGACAGGCCTTCGAGACAGATAGATAGCAAGGTTGGAGAGGAACAGGGAGAGAGAGGGAGAGAGAGAGGAAGGGATGTTAAACTTTGATAAAGATCGGAGGCTGTTGTTTCAGTGTGGACCATTTTCTAATCAGTGGCCTGCTGTCTTTGGAAATGTCATCCTGGCTGGTGTAGCTTTACTGCTTGCGGAGAGAGAGAGAGAGGGGAGCCATAGGGTTAGAGAAAGTGAGAGAGTGGTGTACAGGACAGCTCGGGCTGCTGACTTTCACTAGTGGAGTGTAACACTAGCCACCTGTCTACACACTAATGAATTCCCTCCAAACCACTCACTTCTGAGCCAAGCCCTTACATGCGCACACATTCGGACCACCACACTCTTCATGACCTGATCACATTAGTTTTGGCAAGCAAACCTCAGATATCAGATCACAAGCCAAAAAAAAAAAAAAGAAAGAAAAAGAAATGTGTGTAATATACTCATGTAAGATTGTTATTTATATTTTCTAGAAGGAGTTTATTTCCTGCTATTAAAGCTAAAATAATAATAATATGCATATTCCAAATACATCCAAATGCACATGCACACGACAAACCTATGTCAACTCTGTTTTCATCTAAGTTTTTTTTTTTGAGGGACGCTGACAGATTATCCTGCAAATTTAGCACTATCTCTGTCTTCCGCTCCTAATCCATATTTGTAATCTCAGTTCCAATGACAGTAAATCTTAAATTGCGTTCGCAATCCCTCAGCAACACATGCTATAATCCTCAGTTGACACTGATCTCGGAGACCCGCAGCACCTGTTCCATCTCAAGATGAAAGAAAACACACTGCACATTCTTTTGTCAATTTTCTATCAGTTTTTCTTCTTTATCATTTAAACATAAGATCAGAATTTTCCTCTGTAATCATTCAGTTTGTAAAAAATATTTGTCTCGTGTGGTTTGTGGTATTTAAATATTTAAATATGATGAGCCATATCACACTGTTACTGTAGATTATTAAGTATAATTCCTGTTACCACTGATCAATGTTACTTACACACCTTGTACTTTACAATGTTTATGCTCATGTAAGGCACTCTGGCAGATGTTGTTAGAGGGTCGCTGTCTACAGTATAGAAATTACATCATATATTTCATGGCATTGTGTAATAGTGCAGACTTTAATAGATGTGAGAAATTGGAAAAATATCCCGGATCAGGATATCCTGAATATTTCATCTTCATATAAAATAATTACCTGTGGGAGTGAGCAAATAAAAGCATTTAATTCATCCACACTATATTATTTACTCTGTGTGTTAAAAGCTTTATTTAACACAGTTAATGATTTAGTGAAAGTCAAAAAATCAAGAATTCCCTTTTGTCATAAGCTTTCTTATCCATGACCTGGATTGTGGCAAGTTGTCTTGATCCAGTGTTAAGATCCCACATTATGAAAGGGATTGTGTGTCTTTGATGCTCTAGATTACCAGTAATCTCGTCGCTAAGATTAGGAAAGATAAGAGGAGAGCAAAAAAATTCAGGTAGTTATCAGGCCAATAGGGACACATTCTTGACGTAAACTAAAGTAAAATAACAAAAACATCAGGTCAAAGGTGACAGAAAAGTACAAACTAGACGCAGCTTTGGGAATTTTCTTTTCCTGGCAGTTTTCCTCGGCACAATCAAAACCCGATTACAATTTACATAACAGTGATCTGAAAACAACATATTTTGCGTAACTCAGTTGTTTATGTTTAAATAGAGTCAAATATTGTTATTATTACCAACAAACAGGCAATCCATTTATTGCTTATAAATCAGATCAAATCGAATCATTACTCTTTGTATTTATTTAATCTGCCTGAACTCCAGATTAGGTGACAGTGCTGAAAGGTGGGGGGTTGGGAGCCCCAGTGTGTGCAGGCTCACTTAGCATTAAATATAATGCATAAGACTTTTTTGAGGCAGAGAATGACACATGTAGCACTAAGACTTTCTCTCTCTCTCTTTTCAGTCTCTCTCCTGCTCTCTTCCTCTCTCTCTCTCTCTCTCTCTCTCTCTCACACACACACACACACACACACACACAAGCCAAGAGACGCTTATTCCTCTTGAACCTGGTCCAAACACACACTCTCTCAATTAGCTGGGGCCGCCAAGGCGACGTCAACGCAAACTTCCAAACAATAGGCACAGGGGATTCATAAAGCATGGGGAGGAAACATGAGCTAATACCACTATTCCAATTAAAGAAACATTTGTTGCCTCTGACACCTAAATGTGATTCTCCACAGCTGTAGCGCGCTCTAGTACAATAGTAGGTCTGCAAGGGCAGGGTTTGCCGTATTGTTGGCTCTTGATTGTGTGAAAGGTTGAGTCAGGCCCAGGCCGGTCTCTTGAGAGGTATGCTTCATCACAACAGAGGAGACCTTTTGTTTTCCCTTTTCAAAGGATTTCCAGCACTCCCTGCTCCAATCATAGCCCCTATTCATAAAAAAAGCAGAAAGCTCAAGTGGATGGTGATGGAGCATATAAATGTACTTTTCTGGCTGTGATGTGTACTGATGATCATTGTCTGTAGTGAAGGTTATTGGGAGGAACCCACATGCAAAATACAGTGTTCTTTGTTAAATACTGGACGATCATTCAGGTTGTGGACACAGTGACATTACATTTTATATGTGTTAGGTGACAAGCTGTAAACACGATCACCTTTTATTCACAGAATTATCCCTATACTGAGTCATTATCTATGTACGGTGTTACTGCACCTCCATAGAGGTGGTGTGTAGTTTCTGTAACAGTAGGGGTCACCCTTCTCTCCTGCCTAGTGGTGCTTTCAGATCTGAGGCCTAGCACACACAGACACATATGAACTGAAGAGCAAAGAATCAATCATAGAGACATGCGTGTACATTTGTTTGCGGAGCCGAATGCATGTACCGAACCCCCGACATCAAGGGAATTCATATGTACACTTGCTGCTTTCCTCACAAAAAGGCCTGCGTGCCTCGTACCACAGCATCTGACAGCAACAGCAGTATTGCTTGTCTTGCGGTAGCTGTGGTTAGTGTCATACAAGAACAGCTACTGAGATGCCTGTGGACTCAGAGAAGCTTCCTGCCAGGGGCTTGTAACCGACTAACCCAGGGCTGGTGTGTCAGCTTTCTCTGGGACCTAAGGGAAGGCGTGTTACCGAGGAACTACGGCTCCAGCACACACTGCACACACAGCTCCAATCGCTAACCCTTCCATGGAAACCGCAAAGCCCTGTATGCATTTTAAATTGACAGGATAAGAAAACAGCGATCGTCCAACTCCAATGAAACATTCAACATCAGAGAAACCTCAAATATGAATATACATAAACTCTGTGCTTTTATAACAATGTAAACATGCTTTAATATTTGATGAAGCCACCATCTGGTTGCCTCTTATGCATTTTCAAAACATAAGAAACAAACAGCTTGAAGCATGGCTTTGATTTTCACACAGAAAACAAGGATGAACCATGCTTTCAGGAGTACTTTTTTTTAAGGAAATCCATGAATGTAAAATACACAAAATGTGGCTGTGGGTTAGATTCTGTCTTGAACTTTACCATCTATACTTTGTACCTTCTGTTACCACTGAGGCACTGATGAAATCCAGAAGTAAAATAGCTTTGGTGGGTGCTTTCCTTTTCAAATCTTTCATCTCAGGCTGGCTAACCTGATCCCATGCAGCCAGACTCTGAGCCGGAGGTTTCTGCACTTCCTGGTGTCCCAGTAATGATTGTTAATGATGTCATCTGATCAGCGGGAGAGGATGTGTGCGGGTATGTGTATTTGTGTGTTCAAAATCCTGCTGTGTGTGTGTGTGTGTGCATACAGTCATGGATGAAGATACTTCACCAGATTGTGTAGGGGGTCATTTCATTTGGCGGGGGGATGGAGTGTTTGGGGGAGCAGGAAGTGTAGAGTACAATGAACTCCAGTGTCTGTTCATACAAACATAACCGTCTTCATCTTCTGTTTGAGTGAGAGGCCATCCCTCCCCGATCTTTCACTTCCACTTCTCACTTACTACTTACAGAGAAAAAAGTAGGTTAACCCTTTGTAATTGTCTGTTTTTCGCATGAATTGCTCAGAAGATGTGATCAGATCTGCATTTAAGTATAGAAACATGGAGATAACCTGGGCTCAATGCATTGAGGGTCAGACTACTCTTTTTTTTTCTTCAAATGCCAACAATGTTGACTGTTTATGAGCCAGTCATTCCCAACACTGAGCTATGCACTGGCTGACTAAATGCATCATCCTCTACTTTCAATAAAGTTTTGCTGCATAAATGGAGAGAAAGAAAACACTTACTGGAAATGGGACTTTTATTGCATTTATGGCGTATAGTGAGTCATTTGCACAAGCATGTCCTTGAGGGCATGAAAGGAAGTGCCGTCATGCTTTTTAAAATAAATGTATAAATAATGCTGTGCATACGTAGTATATAATGGGGCAATAATAAGCTGCTCCTTCATCTTCAGTAAGTGCGATGTGAGAGGACTGCCACGACAACCCAAACATTCAAAGATGAAACTTTCAAAATAAGAGTAGGTACTGTCCAATATCGAACGGATTGTTCTGTTTTCTTGCGTGGATCAAAAAAAAAAAAGTAAAATTCATTAAAAAATATAGCTGGACTGCTGGACAGCACATCCAAGTAAAGGCTGTCTGTGGGAACTATTGCACACTGCAAAAAGTAGAGATAATAAACCTCAGAATCCAGTTTTTAGAGTCCTTTTCTTAGAGTCCTGAAGGTGTTTGTTGTACCCGATATTTTTCTCTTTTACTTTTATAGTGGTTTATCCATTACTGCATACTTTGTTGACTGTTCTTGTTGCATTTTCATAAGTAGCATTTGTGTGAATGTTGTTACACCATTTCTTAAAACAACTTCATTTTTCTACTTTTATCATTTTTATAAAGATTTTTATGTTACTTTTTGTCCATGTGTCCTTTGACTGTTTAGTCTCTTACAGTGTTGGAGGAAATACAACACAAATGTATCCTTAAGTTGCTTTTTAACACAAATAGTTAAGGATAATGTTAGTTACAAAAACTAAGCTAAACCGGGCATCCAAACCAATAATTCTGCATTTCAGCATTACAATGAAACCCACAATAAACACTTGATGACATACAGAGATATTTGATGTGTACCTTGTAAACCAAATATTTGGGAAGAGACATTTTTTACTTATCAATGCTATTCATTTCCAATTCATTTCGTTTTCTTATATAAAAATGTATATAAAAGATTTACCTCAAGGCACTTTGTATTGTAAGGTAAAGACTCTACAGTAATACAGAGAAAACCCCAACAATCACACGACTCCTGATGAGCACTTGGCGACAGGGGGAAGGAAAACTCCCTTTTACAGGAAGAAACCTTTGGCAGAATGAGGCGCAGGGAGAAGCAGCCATCTTCTGCAACCAGTTGGGAGTGAGAGGAGAAAGGAGAAAAGACATTTATTTTTGGCTTTGTATATGTATGACCAGTGAACATAGCTTTTTTTAACCTCACAACGTAAAGCTAACAGGTGCAAGCAGACACGCTCCTTCACTTTATGACTTCTGACACCATGTGGTTTTCATGGACAGAAGAAATAAGCAGCATTTCAAAGGCTATTTCACTGCTGTTACATAAAGGAAGTCAAAACGCTTCCCATATCTTCAGCTAGAAAGGCCCATGAGAGCATAGCCAAGCTGCTAGATAGCCTAAAAAGCTGCATGTATCTCACACAAACAATGTTTAATGATTTCCTCTTACGAACGTAAAGATGCGGGCAGACAAGGCATTATAAAAGCCTCGCAGATAGTGCTAATGGAGCCGTGGTTGTTAATGGGCCAGCAGCACTCTCCAGTGATAAATGATGCTTATCATACTATAAGCACAAAGGATTTGTTACACTTTTCCCACTGCCCATCCTTTGATGCAGCCACAGATAACACCCTAATGATCTGTGGCTTACCAATACATACATGGCGTGACACAGTGTCATCATCAGAAAACTGTCAAAAGCCTTTTTTTAAGTACTAAAAATACATTTGAGCGCATAAATTAATTTCACTTGAAACTAGAGGGTATGATTAAAAAAAAATCCATGTTGGTATGACAAAAGCCTGTTTCCACTGTCTGCCCCAACTGATTACTCAATTGTCAAAGAGCACTGTAGTTACTCCTTTTTGAGCCTTGTCTGGCGAGATGGGCGCACGAGAGTGCAGATCATTTACCAGTGATACAGTTAGTCCCTAGACAAATGGCCCTAATTACATCATGTTTGGCTTCTTATGGTAGGGGTGAAGGTGAAGGGGCATGACCTGCACTTCCAGAACACAACCTGGGAATGTAGACGCAAGGCTTGAGTTTGCTTGTGACAATGGCTGGTGTGGTGACCTGGCTAACAGGCCACAGCTGAGGCCCCCCAGGATCCATCTGTTCATTTCACCTCCACGACGCCCCTGCATTGAAGTCACGATGGAGGATCAAAACCAGACTGTACATAGGTGAAATTTTACATACTGACTCATTCTTTCATTCATTCATTTTCTTGACCACTTATCCAATTTAGGGCCGTGGGGGTGCTGGAGCTTATTCCAGCTGTCATAGGTTGAGATTTTATATACTCGTTGTTTCTTTTTTTGCTTAACATTACCTCAGCCATGTAAAATTTTATGTCCTTTGCTCTGTTCCTTTTCTTTCTGTGTTTTTTTGTAACAAATTAACAGTTTGATGACGCTCAAGCTGCTAATTTAGGAGATCATTGTTATTTCTATTCTGCTATGCAAGGTAGAGGTAAAGAGGATAGTTGTATGATGACATCTGTCTGCAGCAAGGTAAAAATCTATCCGTTTGATGATTTTCTGGAAAATATTATGAACTGTCAAAGAGCACAAATGCACTCATTCATCATATTATATTTTACTATATCTGCTCTGATACAGAAAACATACATCCTCATTAACCATACACTGACCCAGGAAATTTATACCATCCTGGTTAATACAGTTGTCTTTTGATCCTAGTCATTAATGCACCATTAGGACTATAGTTTATGTACTGTTTTATGCAGCACTACCTTAGACCTTATTATGAGAAAAGAAATGATCAATATCCAGATATATGTGGATCTGGAAGGGGGAGAGTGTTTTTTTGTTAGAAACTAAATTGAGCCCAAACTTTTCTGTCAAAGCAGTAAAAGACATCTCGAAAATTTGTGGCAAATCAAAGGCAGATGTGTATGTTTATAAAGATAAATTGAATTAAAGACTAGTCCGTGCTTTGTTGCCCAGACACACTGGGTCCTCAGTGGCCTTCTAATCATACTGTCGGTGATTTAACTGGCTTCAATGGGTAATGCCATTTAAGGGTAACTAAGGCAGGCACCAGGAAATGAAACACGGTTGCCTTAACATGGACTGTTGAAGTAGTGACTTGACTCTCACCCCACCAACCCCTCCTTCTTTATAACTAGACAGAACCAGGCCTAAAGAGAAGAAAAAAGCAGAGTAAATTGCTCTCCGTGGAATGTATCTGGCTATCTCTTTCTCTGAGGCATATGCATAGACATAACCATGTACACAAATGTCACCATGGTTTAAAACATTACATGCATATTCTAATTGGGCAGGTTATAGCTCTGTTCCTGCCACGGCCTATCACATCTTGACCTATGAGTTGCTATACTTCTGGGTGCCATTTTTTGCTATTCAACTGAGATTATAGTTATCTTTTAGGCTGGATGTGTCTGTAAAAGGCGTTGTACAAATAAACTTGAAGAAGATGAGAAAGTTTATGGTATTTGAGCTAGTGAGATAAGCTTACTGGAAGTGTCGAGTATAGTCCTAAGTGGTTCTGAGAAACCTATTTATTTCCTACATTGAATAGGCCCTGTGATGAACTAGCAACCCATTCAGGGTGTAGCCTTCCTCTGCCGCGACCCCGAATTGGATAAGAAAATATATGGATGGATTAATCTGTGTTTTTTTCCACACCATTAGCCAGGTTGTCAACACTTTGCAAACTAATGGCATCAAAATATGGTCACACAAGTACAGTAGCTAGCAATAAAGTTTCATTTTTATGTAATAAGCACTTAGCAAAATTGTTTTATTTTGTGCAACAATAAATTTGGGGATTTAAGTAACATTTTAAGTGACATTATCAACAAAACTGCCATATTTCCATATCATTTTATCTTTATATGTTGTTACACAGATCATAATTTTACAGCACAGAATCAGCAAACTGTTGTTTCATGTTTTGTATCAAATAGCAGTAACAATTACAATATTGTTCTTTAAATGTGTTTTAATAAAAAAGTGGTCAATAAGTCCACTTTTTATCCTTTAACTGACAAATACAGATAAAGAAAACCATTTTTTCACTGGATTTATCTTAACACTGTCTCCTTACAAAGTTTGTCTGGTCTCAAGCCAGACCCAACCCTCATTCAGGAGAAGGTCCTTCATTATTCCCCGTCAGGTCTGCCATTTTTCACCTTTGTCTAAAAATACAATGGAGGAGGTGGGGAGGTCTGAAAGATTGCTCAAGAATTGCCGGAACAATGTGAACGAACTTGGTGAGGCTAAAAATACAGCACAGCGTGTGAATACGATAAAGGACTACAGGAGAGAGGACGCTGACAAAGCTTTGCTGACTTTCAAGTGGGAGAACAATGTGGCAGACACTTTCAGGGCGTTTGGCTATACACTGTGGCGGCTGGACAGGCTGTGAAGCAGGATGTCAACATCAGCCCTCATGGAGAGAAGTGAAGGCTGTTCCAATAAAGCCCATAAAGTGAGAGCTAACAAATAATAAAACTCACTTTTAAAAATCTGGGTAAAAAAATAAAGAAGTCAAGTAGAAATGTAATAACATAGTTTTTATGGTATAAGTGTTTATGCCCTTCCTGATTTCCTAATTATTTATATGTTTATTACTCTAAAACGTTTCAGATCAGCAAACAAATTAAAATATTAGACAAATACAAAATTCTATTTCTAAATGAAGATTTTTATTATTAAGGGGAAAAAAAATCCAAACCTCCATGGCCCTGTGTGAAAAGGTGATTGCCGCTTAAATCTAATAACTGGTTGGGCTACCCGTAGCAGCAACACCTGCAATCAAGCATTTGCAGTAACTGGCAATGAGTCTTTTACACTGCTGTAGAGGAATTTTGGCCCACGCAATGTTACAGTTGTTGTAATTCAGTCACATTGGAGGGTTTTTGAGCATGAACTGCCTTTTTAAGGTCATGCCACAGGATCTCAATCAGATTCAGTTTAGGACTTTGACTGGGCCACTGTTGTTCTGGGGTCTTTTGTGACCTCTTGGACGAGTCGTTGTTGCACTCTTGGGGTCATTTTTGCTAGTCCTGGGAAGGTTCACCACTGTTCTGTGTTTTTGCCATTTGCGGATAATGGCTCTCACTGTGGTACACTGGAATCCCACAGCTTTAGAAATGGCTTCATAACCTTTTTCAGACTGAGAGATATCAATTACTTTGTTTCTCAATTATTCCTGAATTTACTTGAATTATGGCATGATGGCTGGCTTTTGATGATCTTTTGATTTGCTCCATTTAGGTGATTTAAATTCGAGAACAGGTGTGACAGTAATCAGGCCTGGGTGTGACTACAGAAATTGAACTCTTTCCAAATATTTGATATACTACAGTTATTTTATGTTATAACAGGGTCGGGGGAGGGGCAATCACTTTTTCACACAGGTATGCTTAGATTTGCGCGCCCCCCCCCCCCAGTATGAAAAAACATCTTTATTTAGAAACTGCATTTTGTGTTTACTCATGATATCCTTGTCAAGTATTTAAATTTGTTTGATGATCTGAAAAAAATATGAAATCAGGAAGGGGGCAAACACTTCTTACGCCACCGTATATGAGGTATGTGAGTGTCTATAGAGAAATAAAAAGGTACAGAAAGAGAGGCAGCTGAAAAAAGGCATAACAAGAGTGCAACATGAGAATGGTCTGCGACCCCTCATCTCATTGATTCAGACAAGGAGGGCTGGACTTAATTACCTTCAATTTTCCCCCAGCCATCACTTTCCCTGTTGATCACTTTTCCCTTCGAGCGAATGTGCATGTGTGCGAACGTGGATTAATGTGCGTATGTCAGAGAGGGAAGAAACAGAGGGAGGAAGAGGTGTATGTTTTCAAGGCCAAAGCATTTGTGGTGGATGCGGTGCTCTGGAAATTGTGGGTTCCTTCATCTGTAATCTGATTTCAATGGCACTGCCTTTAGAGGTTGAGTCAATCTGATTTTCTGCCTTGACTGAGTGACTGTGTTGATGTATGCGTGTACACATCGGTGTGTGTGTACTGCACGAGTTAAATACTTACAAGGCACCACTCAGCCGGTCAGCCAGTCTCTTTCGCGGTGAGGCATCATGGGAGTGTTTGATAGGGTAAGCTGCATAGAGGAGACTCAGTTAGACAGCTTGGAGTCTTGTGAGACTGTACTTGAAAATAGTGCAGGCCAAATCAACAGGTGGCTCACTGCTTTCATCAAAAAGATTTAGGTAAGTGCACACAGATGACACACAGAAACGAATACACAGCTGAAGATCTGTTTCATGTATTCAAGGTGCTGATACCTGAGGCTAAAGTGCTGAAATCCAAACACAAATCACTGCAGTGGTGATTAAATGTTTAGAAGAGGAAGTGAGAAAATAGACGAGAGGCCTTGGCTTCAAAACCTCTGCGCCGCCCCCCCCGTGACGATCGACGCGAACAATTAAAGGCCCTTGATTGCTGCTTGCGGCTGGTGTGTGGACCTCCCTTTTCCGTGAATTAAGCCTGTCCAGTTTCGCCACTTGCATGCATGTGCAAACACACATTCAGACGCACACACTCTCTAATGTGGTGCTGTTTACTGTAATTAGTATCAGTTCATTTACAGCCCGGTGACCCATGGTGACCTGCAGGATTTGGGTCACCAGGGACAACCAGCGCCACAGTGGAGATGGGTGGGGTACAAGGTAAGGCAGGCTGTCCCTGTGTGGGACTGTATTGTCCTGTCTGTCTGGGAGAAGGTGGAGGAGTGGAGGATGGATGTCTGGTGTTGAAGGAAAACGCGCACGGTAATGTCTCCCTCCCTGCAAGTGTGCGTGCAGGTACGTGTCCGTCTCAAGCAGTATCTGTCGACAGATGACGACAGCCTAAAAGCGTGGTGTGTGTGTCTAGGTGTTTCAGCACACGTGTGCAGCTTGGTGACTGTGTGCATGTGTGTGTGTGAGCTTGCTCCTCATTGTGCTGGACTTCAGAGGCCCAAGCGTCTCCTGCTTCCTCTCGGAGGCAGTGGGTTAAAAATAATGTGGTGTGCAATGAGCGGCGGGGAGCAAGGCGCAGACAGCAAGGAGCCAGAGCGTCACACATACACACACACACACACACACAGAGTCACTCACACACACGCTTAGTCGCAGCAGCGTTGCTATATAGATCCCCCCCCCCCCCCCCCCCCCCTTTTATGGATATCTCACTCACCGACTTAATATCCCCATAAATGTTAGCATACACAAACAGAAATAGATGGCCATCCATTTACTCACACTTCATCCGATTCCCTTCTTCCAGAATAGATAAAAAACAGATTGAACATCTGTCTCACCTTTTTCTTTTCACTTTCACCCTTCCGCCTTTCTGAGATTAGGATGAAAACCATCCTGTAATTACGATGACATAGAGTGGATAGCACAAGGACTGTAAATACAGTTTTATTCAATAGAATCTTTATTAAGAGAGTAGCCAGGTCATCGATTTAGCACAGCTTCAACAGCAGATAACCTTGCAAAGTAGTGGAGCTCATCCTTAATGCCTTTTTACCTAAAATTCAAGGTTTTTTTTGACAACCCACTGGGTTCAAATTAATCCTTAGCCAGCAAATAGAAACACAAGGTGGCACTGAGATCTCATCGGTAACTGATTAAACCAGTTTGGCACATGCCACCGAAAAGCACGACAAGAAGATATCGATGACTCACAGGTACTCGAATGGGAGCTCGCAACCTCTCCCACTCTCCCACATCTTCCTCCTCCACCCCTCCCTCTCTTGCGTGAGGAAGCCAGGGCAGCTGCAGTCTTTCTCCACCCCAAGATAAGACTGACTCCGACCGGCCTCGCAAACCTCCTGTCATCTGTCTACTCTCCTTATCAGCTGGCCTGTGCAGCACAGTGGTGTTGACGCTCTAATTAAACCCATGCGGCCTCACCTGCCCCACCCCCTTCACTTCCACCACCTTTTAATCGATAGCAGCGAAGAAAGTTCACCACCGTACCGAGAAGAGCTGCACTGGCACTTTTTTTTTACACTTAAAAAAACATGAAAAATGTTTTAATTTATGATCTATGATATGCTTTATGGCTAAATTGCCATTAATCACTGTAACTGTACCTATGCTACTGTATATGGTACACTGCACTATGAGACAGTAGACCCCTCTGTGTGTAAGGGCTGTATGACTGTACAACAGAGACTAACAATAGCACTATAAACATAAAATACAATAAAGACAACAAGATAAATTAACTGCTGTTTGTACTCTGTGAGCATCAGCGGCTGGTCAGTGTTGTGTAAAAACAGCAAAGGTCTTGTCTTACCGGACTTGTTTTGTCCTAATGGTTTTCACAAACTCCAGACCTGATTTAGCTAACCCTTGAAAGGAAATGACACGCTTGTGTGCGAAAACTGACATTGAAACTTCTTAACTGCTTTAATACCGCGTATAAACTCTATCTTTACTTCTGTATTTATTTATTGGAGTCTGAAATATAAAAGTGCCTTTGTCAGTTCTGGTTAATTGCCACAATGGTGTTACCTTATCTGATTAAAGTGTTTACAAAGTGGGAGCATTGTAAAAACAGATCTCTTGACACACATCTTTGACAACTTTATACTTTCTTACTCAGTAACAAAGATATCATGTGTTTTCACACATTTCTGTTTTCTTATCAGCACCTTTGACCCATGACAATTCATATCAACCAGGTAAGACTAAATCAATGCTTACTGGAAAGACAGGACAGTCTTTATCAACAGGTGATACGTGTCCAAGAATTCAGTTCAACGAAACTCTCTATTTTGTCTCCGTTCACTCTATCTGCAGTACCGTGTGCGCGATAAGGAGACGCTGATAGAGTTCTAGGGAGATTCTTGAGCAAAGAGTTGCACATAAATGGTATACTCATAAATGTTTATAGCTCCCCATTAAAGTTAGATGTAGAAAGCTGAATAGATGTTGATGTGTCACTTACTGATAGCCGAGCCTCTAGCCTGATTTATGGCAATCCTTGAAATTGCCTTAGTGACGCCTGGAGAGGATGACTAACCAACTCAGGTAGGGTCAACAAGCGCAGAGAGTGAGATAAGAGAGAGCGAAGTAAAGACCGAGACAAAGGCTGAGACACAGAGAGAGAGCTCTTGGGATTCTACGAGAAGAATGAGGGTCACTTCACGTAAACACAGCAGACGTCTCTTGATCTGCCCCGAAGATACAAGACCAGAAGCAAACAATTTTAACTGATAATGCTGTTGTTTATCCTGACCTGAGATAAGTGAACATGCGAGTTAATATTTAACATTTTCATACTAATTCAATTTTTTCCCCCTAAAATGTTGTATTAGCTGTGTAAAAAGTATGATTCAGTAGGTCCACGGAAGCAACAAATACTGATGTGGCTCTTAGCCAGCTGGATATCATTACACAGAGAGTGTCCATCTTTTGCGCTCTTTCCCTCTCCCGGTTGAAATGTCAGGCCTCTATGTCATTTGTCTCAATCAGCTGCCACTGTTTCCATTTGGCCTGTATGCCCATTCAATACTGAGACCAGCAGCTCCTAGTTCAAAGATTAAAACATGCACGCAAATGCAAACAGAGCCCATCAGCAGCACACCATCATGTCTTGCAGCCACACATCCCACCATAATGCCATTTAGAATAATAGCACTGTGAGCAAATAGCAGTTAACTGTGTTAACGTCTGAATCTGGCCCGCCGTGCTTATGCGAGCATCTGTCATCTTTATCAATAAGCAGAAGGTCTGACATGAATCCAATTTGCTCCTTGAAACCTCTTGTCCCTATGTCATCTCCATTAATATACAAACACATACAGACACTGACGATAATGTCACAGGTGCTGGTTCTGTCCTCTGACCTCCAAAGTGTGTGTATTTGCAGAGATGGACTTCCTCTTCTCCCGATTAAAGCATGGTGAATCTAGTCAGTGTGCCCCCATCTGAACCCTGGCCATAAAAAAACAACACTAATTTTTGGGGAGGTGTGTTCGATATTCCTCTCCTTTTTTCTTTTTTTGAAGGCGGGTTTTAGCAGTTGAGATGGAGGAGCCGGGCCTTCCTCCTGACACTGACCTCCTGACCTTCTTGACCTGCTGGTTGGTTTGGACAAAGGAAGCCTTTCCCTTTTAATTCTGCACAGGGAGCGTTATATAGGACCTGACCCTGTGCTCCTCTTAACCTTTTGGACCTCCGGCCTGATGTCCATGATTTAGGGCAAATTTCATTACATGCTTTCTCCGGATGAGACTGTTGGCTAAGAGGATGTGGCACTGCAACAACTCAGCCTGATTAAAATGTCAGGTAGGGCAGACAGCTGAGATGGCATGTTTAGCTTGCGTGAAAGAAAAGCACATGTGTACTGATTGTACTGATACATGACCACTAAACACAAGAAAACCGGTGCAATTCCAAACCTTTTTGTCAGCTGTGCAGAAATCAAATTGTAAAAAAAAAAAGAAAAGAAAAGAAAGAAAGAAAGAAAGAAAGAAAGAAAGAAAGAAAGAAAGAAAGAAAGAAAAAAGCTGTAGTGGATCTAATTTAGTGGATCATTTGCCAAATACCCATTTATCTTGTGGCAAATATATGTAACATGAACTGCTGCCTGTGAGTGATAGCCATCGTGCTCTCTACAAACAACCTGGCTGTGGAAGTTGTGAGGCTGTAACAAGCTGAACAGAACGCCAACACCACGGTGGACAAAAGATGAGTGAGAAGCATAAGAAAGGAAAGACTCTTGAGAATAGCTGCCACGATAGGCGCCTGGGCCTGTGTGCTGTCTACCTGTCTCTCTTCCTAACTGCCATGTTCTTGTCAGTGTTGACACCCTGTCAGCCCCACCTAGCCAGGGCCCTGTGGGTAGCAGAGAAGCAGCTGAGGTAGAGGTACACAAAGCAGGCAGTCTGAATGGGACTGACTGGGCTGGGCTCTATTGGAGCCAGCCTTCCAGACGCAGACAATAGTGGGGCCCGAGGCCGGGGCCAGAAACCTGAAGCCTCGGCCTGGTATTTTAAGAGGCCTGAGTGGCTCTGGAGCCAGTTGTCAATCAATAGGTGCACACAATCAGGCAAAAGCAAGACTTGAAATGATACAAAAATTGAGACGATGACAGAGGACAGAAAATATTGATGGATATTTATTTTTTTCCTCCCCTTGTTTCATTGAGTCAGCCTTAAAACTCACATTTAAGGCTTTTCACACACACCATGAAACCACACACACGCACGGACTGCTAGTCTTTTCAGGCCAAGGTTGTTGCTTACAGACTGTTGTCTTCATTGTCTAAAGTGCCTCAAGAAGGGGTGGGGTAGAGGAATTGTGTGTGGGTGTTTGTGTGTTTGTGCGTGCAGGGGGTTCATCAATGCACAATATAATGCTTTCACTATTCTAGGCCACTGTTGTTGGATGTGTGTGTGTGTGTGTGTGTGTGTGTGTGTGTGTGTGTGTGTGTGTGTGTGAGCGAGAGAGAGAGCAACAGCAGCAGAACTGTGCTCCCCTCTCCTTTCACAAACACTTGCATCATTTTGTCAGAAAGGAAAGGCCGAGTCTCCTTTTCGCTCCTCACTTCTGACACCTTGCAGACATCTGGCAGAGGGTTTGATGATGCCGCTCTTGTAAGCCAGGGCCTGTCTCCAGGCTATAGAATGACAGACTGGACTGCAATAACCCACGCAAATAACCAAATACCTCCACGTGTCACAGAAGCCTCTTCTGGATCTCCCTCGCTTGTGTGTCCGTCTTTATGATTCCCCTTTTGAAACTGTTCTACCTGTCCACCAGATGCCCTCAGTGGGTGCCCCAGGACCGTTTCTGTGTCTTTACTTCTTCTGAATACTTCTTGATTTTGATCTCATCGTCAATAAAACCGGTGTTGGTTTTCCTGATCATAAGCAGGAGTTGAAGGTACAAATTATATTTACTCTCATTTCCAAAATGCAAATGGACTAAATAACATCTCAGTTTTCTAAGTAAATGTTGCCAATACAAACAAAGGCAAAAGAATTTTAAGTAGAGTTTTAAAGATAAAAGACATTTTAGCAAAGTTTGACCATGAAAAACAGGTCACAGGTCCAAAGTAGCATGATATTTAGAATCCCCATACATCATTCTCACCATGCCGATATTTTGTCAGTGCAAACAGTGGCAGAAAGAAACATCATTTTTGATAACTCTATATAGCATTATTGCATCATTATCACTTTCACCTTCAGGTCAATCTACTGACCTTGAATGAGTGGTCAAAGGTCAAATGTGACCCATTTTTAACCTGTGGCTATTTCATTATGTTGACAATAAACACCACACAAAAGTAGAATGAGAGTCTGAGCCCACAGCTATTAGGCCGCTTTACTGATCACTCATTCTTTTATAATGTAGAAAACTTGTTTTATATGAGTTGATATAATTTTATTGGATTATATTTGTTTTATACATATTTTATTGCTGTTGGGCAAATACTGTGCAATATTTACCTCTAAAACTGATTGCAGCAGGACTATAAATTACAAGAAGAAAATCTGAGCATACTTTGGACATATCCCATTAATATTAAATCAGTGCTGTTCTCTCATATGAATCTCTTATGTTTTGACCACTATGAGTCGGGTTTTCTCTGTTCTATCATGGGGACAAAAGAATCGGGGTTAATAATATAAAAACTGAGTAATTTCACTTAACAAATAATGTGCATGATGTGTCTACCCGGCTGTGCTTTGCTGAAGGATACCATGGAGGGTTTCTTTTGGTGTTTAGCGCTCCCACATGGGTGTGTGTATGAGGCCACATTTTGAAGCTGTATTTTTGAGTGCACATGGTCAAGTGCCTTTCTGAATCCAGAAGTGAACGTCTTCCGCTTTCTATAATGACTCTGATATTACTAAGAACCAAAACAAAGCCATGAAAATTGCTTCCAGTATTCACACAGTGCATCAAACAGCAACTACAGAGTTCACTGTCTGTGATGTGTGTGTGTGTACGAATAAAATTAAGATACATATAAAAGTCAAGCTGTTATCCCCAGAATAACAAATCAGACTATGTTGTCAATGTTGTGCTCACATCTGAGAAACATCCAGTCATTCATAATATGAAGTGGAATTAGATGGTGGTGGGTAAGGGAAACTGGGACCAATTGGAAAATTGTTTTTACATGCTCCTTGAGAAATCACTAATTATTTAAAGTACACTAGTCATATTTTGAGAAAAGGAACATATGTGTGCACTAACTAATTTATATATTTTCACTAATAAGGACAAGACTATGTGCCCACTTGGTGGAAGTAATCCTAACAGTATGTCTGAGTGACTAACCCAGTCTCAAAGAGAAAAAAGAAATAAAGTAACTGCTGCAGTTGAATCTAAAAATATAATTTGTATAAATGGTTAGCTTGTGGACTTTTATGTACTTTCAAATTTGGGTATAAGTCTGTTTGTTTTTTTCCAGAAGGCTTGACAATGTTTTAATTAATCAAGCGAAGTTAAAAGTACATTTTATCAAATGATTCTGATTTTCGAGGTTTTCTTTCTACTTAAAAAGCACCTTGAGGCAATTTGTTTTGAATTGACTCCATACAAATTTAACTGAATTGAAATGAATTGAATCATTGAACACTCATGAATGTATCTTATGGTTGTGAAATGGGGGAAACAGTATTGGTAAAGAATATCACGTTAATCAAACAACTTTAGGTCCTGGAGATGTTTTCTTAAATCTTTCCATTTTGAGAACACAGACTTGTCTTTATCACAGAGCGTCTCGGGATGATTGGATGAGTTGAGTATGAGTCACCAGATGAGAATAAGTGTCAAAGCAATTTGATCCTCTCTTCTGCCATATACTAAAAATCATCACAAGCTGAACAGGTGCTGAAACAAGAAATTATTTAAATACAGCATTTATTGTTTGTTTGATCCTTTGGGTTATTAGAGCGTCTCTACCTACAAGAAATATGAAAATAAAATCATCTCGTCAGGAATACTTAAGGAACTTGATGGAAGATAAAGCCATCCATGTCAATGAAGCCTTTAAGTTAACTGAGGTAGTCTGTGTTTGGAGGTCCAGGTTGACATGCTCTCAGGATACTTTCGAGACATACCAAGTGGATGCTGCATGTACCCCTGAAGTAGCCATGCTTAATTCATCAATTTTGATCTGACCCTTCTTCCTTCTCCTGCCACAGCTAAACTCTTTCTATCCTCCCAAGGGACTAACCTCAAAAGACAAGAGAAGAAGCCTTATGAAAGCCCAGACCACATCTTTAAAGCCCTCAGCTTTGATGATGAGGAGAAAAAATAAGATCTATGATCAGACAAGGAGCCCAAGAGCCATCCATCCATGATAGGTATTCATGCATGTCACTGAGGAGGTTACAAACTTGCACTCAGCGGTGTCATGTGTTACTATGGCTATGCAGCTGAGGTGTATGCTCACTTACAGAGGACAATGAATAACAGTGGGAAAGAAAAAAGCAGTACTCTAAATTTTCGAGTTCAACATCTTCACCCACCAGCAGACAAATTTTACATTAGATACCATCATTCAAACCTGCAGCTCAGGATATACCAAAAAACATCCTGTTAAATGCAGGCAACTCACTGCAGTGCTGCTTGTAAGAACACATGCAGCTAAACACCTCAGCTAGCTATGTGACATTCTTGGAGACACAAAGACCATTACAGGTGACAAAAAAATTTGGCAGTGCTTTTCTGTCAGCAAAATATGTGAAATTACCTTGTGGTCATTTACACCCACACTGTTTTCCAACAGAAATGGAAAAAGTTTGACCCCATGGCAAGTCTGCAATGGTAAATGAAACATGCAGAAAATAATGGTAAAAACGGTTAAAAATAAAACAATAGAGTTACTATTAGCAATTAGAATGTAAGAATTTAGTCTTTATAAGAAAAGTATTACTCATGTTCTTGATAGCACTTTCTGTTCCACTTTATTAATAATCTGGCAAAGTGGAGACAACGAGGTAACAATATGGAAATTGCAAGTTAATACCACATAATTACAAAAGTAATGGCCAAGAAATTATCTAATATCAACAAGAGTTATAGCTGATGGATATTAGATAGAAATTTATGCAAATTTATGCCACAAACATGTGCTATGAGGCAAAAATAATATTAATAGTATATTAGTATATTATATACTGTATTAACAGTAAATTGATATCCTGGAAACAGCATGATAGCCTGCTAGCAACATCAATTAATCAGTCATAAATAATTGCGCATTAGAATGTTTATATAATGACTATAATGATGATAGTAACCTTATAATAATTGGTTGATGCGTTAACATATTAGAATCGTGGGAGTAATCCTGCCTTATGTTCCCAGCATTCTACTTTATTTGAAGAAATATTATGTTTGTCACTATTTAGCTTATTAGCAGGAAACATAAGGTCATTTCTGTTTAATAGCCAGGAATCAGGACTACAAAATGCAAAGCTGCCTCTTCCTTTTGAACTCATTTGACATAAATTAATAAAGCAAACTTCAATAGGTTCTTAACATGGAACCTTGAATTAAATATAATTATAATATGGCTATTTTATAGCATATCACCATGTATATTTATATATAGCTATAAATACTGAATGATAGTTTACAAAAGATTTACTGATGTGCAAATGCAAGATGTTGATGCCCCATAAACATATTCTGACTGGACCATAAGACAAATGAAAGGAAACTTTTTTATTATCACGTGGCACGCATGCATGCAAACTCAACTCAAAATGCTTTTGACTGTTTTATATTCATTATTAAATTTGTCTTTTATTATTAAATTCTTTCTTTTTCAATTGAATAAATAATATATTTGATATAGTTTGATAAGGGAAAAAGAATAATACCGAAAAATGTAAATTCTAATAAAAGAACAAAACCCTATGTCCTATGAGAGGAGGAAAACTGAAATATTGTATTTTTATAATAACACCTCTATTGACTGGCATGCTGTAGCTCAGCTAAATATGTAAGCTATCAGGAGATTGGTCAAAATATCCTGTCAAGAGTCAGTTGAGTTGGTGTCCAAGATTGCAAACACTAGTCCTGATGGAGTGTTGCAACTCTCTCTGGCAGTGAGATGCAGATTAGAAGTGACCGGTGGTACCATCAGAGAGCGGCGCCTTCCACGTGTTTGTCAGTGAAACATGCATCCAGACACATCTGCAAGCAGTTGACTGGGTCTTTTCCTGCCGCACTTTTCCTGAGAGATCTGGAAGGGTGACACGCCGATGTTGACCTTATTGTGCCCCACCTGTCACTTAACCTTCATGTTAGATGTCAGTTCCTGTGCCACCGTCATTCAGTTGCCCCAGCGCTGACACGAAACACGGTGCTTGCACTGTTTAACGTTGTGACCTCAAACTTAAGGAGGTAAAGAGAAACAGTCACAGAGCAGCCAGCAAGATTTTTTTAATATGAGACAGAAACAATTTCTTTATCTCTTCAAAATTATTAACTTGTTCAACTTGTGTTAAATAAAGAAAACAAACAACAAACAAACATACAAACATACAAACAACAAACAAACTTAACTGAATTAGGAGCTCCAGGTTCATCTCTCCTCAGGGCAGTTACTCTTCTGTATGTCCATGTCTACAAAAATGAAGCTGACTCATAAAGATCAATGGGAAAACCTGAAAACAACCAATTTCTCACCCAAAGTGGTTATGAGCTTCAGCCTTTGAACCAGGAATAGTGCCTGTGATAAACTGTTTCAAAAGTTTACATTTTCTTTGCCTCAGGAGCCTTAGAAACGCAAGCTTGTGCGGTATAAATCTGTCAGGGCTGCAAAGTTGAGCATATACAGAGTCTTGATTTACACATTCCAGATGGGAGATTGGACTGTGGTGAAGCACTGGAGCATCACACACACCCTATTCCATCCACGGCCTTGCTCCCCTTTGATGAAGATCCCTTGGGTCTTGGTGGTGAACATTATGATCCTCCCAGCAAATAAACAAAAGCACAATAAAATTAAAACTTGGCTTTTGGGGAGGTACAGCAGAAGCAATGAAAAACATTTGTTCTATTTGGGTTAGACACTTCATCTTATGATCTTGCAAGAAAAGACTTCAGCATGTGAAAGCTGGAGCATTTGTCGGATTCTGAATATATGAAGATTCCCCGTTGGTATAACACAATAAGGCCTTGTTGATGATGTATTCAGACATTTCTTCATGTGCAAGTTCTCCCGTGTGAACTTGCACATTAAGAAAAATAGAAACAAAGGACTTACAGAGAGGAGAAGAAGTCTTGCATTGAGTCATGAGTGTGTCTGCAACTGCTTATGCAGTGCAGCCAGCACACTTTGTTCCCTAAAGGCTTAGCTGGGGGTGCGTAAACAGTGATCCTATGGTGCTGGGCGGAACGATTCAGTGTCAGGGAAAAGGTCAGCTATCGCTGTTCAGCTCCATCAGGTCAGAGAAAAACACAAAAAGAGAAGGAAAGAGCAGGCTAAAGTGGTGAGTGCCCAGAGAATATGTTTCCAATAGGCCCTCGTCAGGCTGTGTTAGCATCTGCGTCCAACACGTGCACCCCAGGGATCATGACCCTCCACTTCCCCTTCTCTTGCTCTCCCCAGTGGGCAAAGCAGCCCTGCAAGGTCACTATAGAGCTAAATGGGGCAGAGGAAGGCACAATATAAACTGACTCCTAGGAAGCACCTTCCCCTAAACAACCCCCACAACACACTCAGAAGCACACACACGCACACACACGCACACACACACACACACACACACACACACACACACACACACCCCTGGACATTTCTAGAGAGGGAGCACTGTAGAGGTCCTACCCCATGCCTCCTAGGGTCACTGTCAGCCTGCAAAATCACACCAGCGCCTCAAGTATCAGGCTTGAGGGAGAAGAGCAAATGAGTCTGGGGTGAAGCTTGTGCCTTTGTCCAAATGGCACTGCATCTTTGAAGCAGGTTGAAGTCTAAAAAGAGGGAGTTTGGGGCTGAAATTGAGCAAAATTATGCCACTTTTGTAGCACACTATCACTGGAGGCACCCTGTTGAACACACTGTAGACTGCGGTACTGTCGGCTGTGATCATTGTACACATAGGCGGAGCATGGCTTAAATAAAGGCAGACCACAGAGACCTTTATGTTGTCTTTATCTTCTCTGTGAGCCCATCAGTTTCTATTATGGTTTATAATGCCATACATGACTTGTGTTACCGCAGGTAAAGATAATTTCCAAAGCATTGTCTTTGGAAATTACCTAAGCAAAAAGGCACACAAAAGTTTATCGTATATTGAACTGTTAATATTTATGAGCATACATTTGTGTAAATACTAAAAGTGTAATACTTAAATAAATCTAAGAGTGCTATAGTGGGTAGATAAATACAAAGACATCAAACATTTCTCCATAATGTTACCTCAGCAAGGCCCATTGTTTGAAAATAGGAAGTAAACTTGGTGTAATTTTGTTATAGTGATAAGTAGCAGATGATTGGGTGAGATCAGTGCTTACATGTCAGAATATGTAAGCTGGTTGTTTTTACTTTACAGGATGATTGAAACCGAGTAATTTAAATGATTAACAAAGAAATAATCATAGGAAATTGTCTAACTTGGCAATTAAAGTATTGAATTTAGAAAACTTTTCTCATCCTGTTTTTGTGATTTTTAAAAAAAAATCTTTATTTTAAGTCTCACTCCACATTCAATAAAATAAAAGCATCACCAGATAAATCGTTTTTAAGAAAAAGTTAAGCCGTTATTTATTCAGCCAAAAAAAAAAAACAAAAACCTGATTTTTTTCCGCCTGACGGAGGAAAAATAATCATTAATTAAGAAGGACTATCTAATTCGATTACTTCTTCTGTTTAGGAAATGAACAGAGAGGGACTAATCGAAATATGTGGATGTGCTTTCCAATGGATAACCATGAAAATAACAGGAGGAGCTGGAGGAGGGGGAAGAGGATAAAGAGAAAGGAAAAACAACCCTGGCTAATTTAAATACAGTCTTATTAGTCTAATGACCAGAGTCTGTGATCACTACTCATCACCATTAATGCCACAACTCTCTCCTACTCTGATTGCCCAAGGCTTAGCTTTTTCCCCTTAGCCCACATTCGGCTGGGGAACCAACGCGTTTTCCCTTCCGCTACACATGAAATGTGACATGAGGACACTAATGTATGTGGAAAAGGGACGGAAAGCAGGGATGTGAGACACTCCGCACTCCTCCTTTCCTCTTATAATGATATGACGTGCCACACGGAAACCCAAAAACTCCTCTCCTTTTAAAAGCCATCAGCTCTGAGGCATGTTTCTATTAAGAACACTCCTAAATGTTATAATAGGTGGCCCTAACGAGCTTTGGCCTCGCTCTCCTATCTGCCTTTCTCAACTACCATATTGGCTTCATGCTGATGCTTATCAAAATGATGAATGCAGCATTAAGTTCAAATGAGTTGGAAGATTGGGAAAGGGGGAAAAGTCGTGTTTATCATTGCATGATTTGGTCCTGTTTTCTGCTTCACATTGCACAAAGACTGCTTGTTATTTTAACCACGTGTTTTTATCAGCAATTGTGTAATAAGACTATAATAGACAAAAAACATGTTAGCCTTATGTGAATACTTGGGGAAATTGAGGGAAAAGAATCAATTTAGTGAGAAGCAGAAAACAAAGGAACAGAAAAACAATGTGATTATTTTGAAAAATGAAGATGCTGGGTTTACAAGTGAATCATTGTCCCTTCTTTGACCTTGCACGCTGGCTTATCAGCTCAAGTTCTACTGATCATTTTAAGTATTTTGAACATTTCAAAGAATGGTCTCATTATTACAGAATATTGGCCACAGATCCAGTGCTGTAATATCATAGAAAATATTGCTAGTGTTATATTTTATTACAAGAGATTGCCTTGCCAGCCACTTTATAACCCTTATATAGCCAATATGAAAGAGGTGTCGTCAAGGGCAAAAACCCCAATGAAAGAAATCCTTGGTTATTATTACAACAAAGAGTCATGAAGCAACAGTCATCACTCTTTGAGGAATTCTTTTATGTCATTTGCTCACATATTTGGATCTCATGACAGAATAAAGAGGCCACCAAACATTAGGTGAAAGCATGAAAGTCACACGTTTAATGCCCCGCGTCACCAGGCATAATTCCACTCTGCCAGACAAAGTGGCACAGCTGGCAGAGAAAAGAGCAAGCAGAAAGCAGGCAGCGTGTTAAATGACCCAAGGATGCGAACAACCTTGGTGACTGGGGAAGGCCAGCACTAATTAACGCTGTGCAACAATGTTGGCTGTCAGGGATTGTCACAGGGGCACAATCCTTACATTCTCCCCCATGGATGTCCTCGTCACTCCCCTGCTACTAACCCAATCAAGACCCTCGGGAGGACTGTTCACCCCCTCTCACGCCAGCATTGACCCCGTGCATAATAACGAGGGGTATGTTTGTGAGCGAAAACGACTGACCCAGACTGTGTCAGTTAGATGTTAGCCTGCTAACACCCAGTCATTATTACTGTCGCTTCACTTTGCCAACACTACCTTAATGATATAGGGTTCTGCTTTTGGAAATTCACACCTGGAAAAATAAAGTGAGGCTAGCGTTAGCATATTCATTATCTTTAACATAGACTGTACTACATGGTAATGAGTGTGGCAGCTTAAACTAGGATAGCCCACATTTTTGGTTTCTCAGACAAATAAAGAGATGCTAGGCTAATCTCGCCTCAACATGGATGTTGGAAGTGAGAACAATACTTGCAGCCAGACATGACTGTCAATCATTTATCAGGATTCTGACGTGCTGCATAAAAAATGTTGACACAGTATCACAGTATCAACATGCTTCATCCTTTTGCACATGGTTTAGCATTCCCACAGCACCAAAGTACCAAGAAATTAATATTCATCGTCGACAATTTATGGATTCATTTATCACCCACATCTTATTTGTTTCCTTTAATCGACCCTGGGGGTCTGACTATGGCCTTGGCTTGCCACCAGTGGTGGAGCTTTATTCCTCTTCACACAGGCCTAGTGTTAATGCCGCTGGCCAAGTTCACAGATTTGACTGACTGTGGACTTAATGCTGCTTGCCTTGTTTTCAGCACTTGTCCCTCCAGATTTGCCACCCTGGCTGCACAATTTCCTCCAATTCTAATTATTCATCAGCTCGTTATGTCTGTGCCTGGGCGCCTCCCCTAATTAGAGGTGACGCAGGGTTTGGTCCCAGGCTAGCCTCAAGTGAGGAAACCAGTTCAGAACCAGTCCACGGCGTGTGCTCATGGAGGACTGGGTAACTGCCAGCCTCTCAAAGTGCATGGGGGAAAGGGCCTGTCTTGACAGTGTGATGTGACGTGCCTTTACACAGTTTCTCTCGCGCGCGCGCGCTCTCATACATCAAACACTAATCACCCTGCTGTGTCTCATATCTATTAGCATAACCTTTAGATATTTATAGGCACCCCGAAACAATGGCAATTCTTTGCCTCGGCGGTGTTACGTATTGCCAGTGTCGTGTGACTTTTTCGGTTCTTGCTGTTGTTGTTGATCTGTTATTGTGCTGTGAAGCTGAGATAGTGAGGCAGGGCTGCTGAGAACAGTGTCAGCGGGCAGGGCAGATGAGCGTGAATTATTAAATCATTGTTCCCTAATTAACATCAGGCTTAGATACAAAATAGCCTTTAGAGCTGAAAATAACTGAAACGCCACGTTCATGTAAGTGCAAAATATATTCTGATACTTCTCAGTATCCGTTGTGTTTGCATGTACACAATGAAGCACCAATATGTAACAGTCACTAGGACCTACAGGCAAGGAAGGACTTGTTAATATTACCTCACAGCCAGCTGAACACTGAGACCTTTTCAGCTACAGCACTTTTTCATGATGGTCCTTTGGTTTAGGACATTCAGCTGTTAGAAAGCACAGTTAATAAAGCCTGTCTGTTTATTACACAAATTATTAGTGCTTTTGTGCTGATTGGTTCTCCTAGCAGTAGCAGCAGCTCAAAAGACTGAGGTTAACCTTCATACTCTTAGTAACCTTGGCTTAATTGACACTTAAACCAAAGAAAAAGGCTGTAACAATAGAATTAATTATGACATCTTTGTGAGTGTCCTTCTGGCTGCCTTAGGTTTCTGTGTGCCCCTGTGTTTTATGTGTGTGTGTGTGTGTGTGTGTGTGTGTGCATTACTTTCCTAGCAGATCTGCTACCACTGTTAAGTGTCATTCTCCATCTTTTTCTCACCTCTTCTCTTCCCCCTCTTTTCATCCCTAAATCCTACCCTCACCCATAAAGTGAAAGAGGTTAGGGAGAAATCTGGTAGGCTCTCATGGTTACAGAGGTTTATATGAAACACAGATCCATACAATAAACTGACACAGACTCACACATTTACTGTATGCACACAGTAGTGCTAATTAAAGCCCTCAGTGTGAGCAGAGAAATATGTAATCCTGACATTTAGTCAAGGGAGATTTGGGGAGATGGGGAGAAATTCTAGCGCTCGGCTTGAGCTGGGCCCGGGGCAGGCTGGCAGACAAAAGGACAACGGCAGGCACTGAGGCTGGGATACGGAGCGGCGGAAAGGTCATCTCCGTGAAAAGGCTAACGTGTCAGTGCTTTTGTTCCTGGCCCTCAGAACATATGTTTGACCCTCCTCCACGGCTGGCCCTGCTATCAGGATGAAATCTAACCCCCAGCCCCCCCAAACGCAAGAACAAAATGCACTTACACAGACCGACGCATACACACACACACACACACACATGTACACACACGTTCACATAGTGGACAGTGGTAATGTTACTATACCACAGTTGTTTAGGGTAAATGGATGAAAGTTGGGCTGAAGGTGTTATCTTACCACTCTCAGTGCTGGAAAGCAACACGAGCCAGGAACACCTGTCTGCTTCTGTGCTCAGAAATCAAGATAAGCAAGAGCTGACAAAAGAGGAAAAGTGAACAAGTGTGTTAGAGACCAATACAGTGATTGAAAAATTTAGCTTTGGAGCACACTTGTAAACACAGATAAAGACATCAGTAATGGACAAAAAGAGATGAACAACTCTGCTCTTCAGGCAGAATGTGGAAAGAAAACAGGTTAACATTATCGTTTGGCTAAGCAGCTGTGGCACCTCTGTCCAGATGATCAGGAGACACAGATTTATGGATGATATAAACATCAATTGATCTTATATTTACATGAAAAACTTGGTGTGTGAATGTATTTCATCCTAATTTTTCAACTCTAGTGTTTTGATCTAAAAAAACACTTGCTCATTGCTATGATAATGCCGTAGTATCTTCTTCCTCTACAACTAGAATCAGACCAGTCTGTATAGATTATGTATAGGTTATGTTAATATTGTACATTTTGTGTTGTATATTTCAGTGTTGGATTCATTCTTATTGTTTAATAGAGTTTTTATTTCGGTTTTATTTATTCTGCTGTTCTCTTGCTTTAAGATTTTGATGCTGTCTGCTGTGCTTTTGATTCCTGTTTTGATGTCTTTATCATTCCAGTAATGTTGAATTTAAGTTTTGTAGTATTATTTATTCATTTATGATTTTGTGTTAGTTTTTTCATTTCTTGTTTGTATAGTTTGATGAGTGTTGCCCTACCTGTTCCGTCATCTGTCTCAGGTGGCTTTGTCCTCCTGTGCTCCCTTTTAGCTTGTTTAGCATTTGTCTTTGTGTATGAGTGCCATTGTCTCTTCTTTATTTCCCAATTTACTTTAAAAGATGGTTTAATTTGTGTTTTGTGTTAGTTTTACTTTCTTCTTCTATCTTTCAGTTGGATACAGATTGATAAAGTATCCAACTATTAAATCAATATCCATCCATCCATCTTCTTCCCCTTATCCAGGGCCGGGTCGCAGGGACAGCAGCCTAAGCAGACAAGCCCAGACCTCCCTCTCCCCAGCCACCTCCTCCAGCTTATCCGGGGGAACACCAAGGTGTTCCCAGGCCAGCCAAGAGATATAATCTCTCCAGCGTGTCCTGGGTCTCCTCCCGGTGGGACATGCCCAGAACACCCCACCCAGGAGGCGCCCAGGAGGCATCCTTGTCAGATGCCCGAACCACCTCAGCTGGCTCCTTTCGATGTGGAGGAGCAGTGGCTCTACTCTGAGCCCCTCCCTGATGGCTGAACTTCTCACCCTATCTCTAAGGGAGAGGCCAGCCACCCTTCGGAGGAAGCTCATTTCCGTCGCTTGTATCCGCGATCTCGTTCTTTTGGTCACTACCCACAGCTTGTGGCCATAGGTGAGGGTAGGGACGTAGATCGACCGGTAAATTCAGAGCTTCGCTTTTACACTCAGTTCTCTCTGCACCACAACAGACCGGTGCAGCAACCACATCACTGCGGCCGCAGCACCAATCCGTCTGTCGATCTCCGGGTCCCTTCTCCCATCACTTGCGAACAAGACCCCGAGATACTTGAACTCCTCCACTTGGGGCAGGAACTCATCCCCAACCCGGAGTGGGCACTCCACCCTTTTTCGGCTGAGAACCATGGCCTCAGATTTGGAGGTGCTGATCCTCATTCCTGCTGCTTCACACTCAGCTGCGAACCGTTCCAGTGCGAGCTGGAGGCCCTCACCCAATGAAGCCAACAGAACCACATCAGCCACAAAAAGCAGAGATGAGATTCTGAGGCCACCGAAGCGAAAGCCCTCCACCACTTGGCTGCGCCTAGAAATCCTGTCCATAAAAATTATGAACAGAACCGGTGACAAAGGGCAGCCCTGGCGGAGCCCATCACCCACCCGGAACGAGTCCGACTTATTGCCGGCAATGCGAACCAAGCTCTTGCAACGGTTGTATAGGGATCGAATGGCACGTAGCAATGGACCAGACACCCCATACTCCCACAGCACCTCCCACAGGACACCCCGAGGGACACGGTCGAATGCCTTCTCCAAGTCCACAAAACACATGTAGACTGGTTGGGCAAAGTCCCATGTGCCCTCAAGTATCCTGGAGAGGATAAAGAGCTGGTCCAGTGTTCCGCAACCAGGACGAAAACCGCATTGTTCCTCCTGCATCAGAGGTTCGACTAGCGGACGAACTCTCCTTTCCAGCACCCTGGCATAGACTTTCCCAGGGAGGCTGAGGAGTGTGATCCCCCTGTAGTATGAACACACCCTCCGGTCTCCCTTCTTAAAGATGGGGACCACCACCCCGGTCTGCAAGTCCAGGGGTATTGCTCCTGATCTCCACACAACATTGTAGAGGCGTGTAAACCAGGACAGCCCTACAACGTCCAGAGCCTTCAGGAACTCGGGGCGGACCTCATCCACACCAGGGGCTCTGCCACCTCAGTGACCTCGCCCCCGGAAATTGGCGGGTCATCCCCCTCATTCCCAGACTCTGCTTCCTCCTCGGAAGACATGTCAGTGGGATTAAGGAGGTCCTCGAAGTATTCCGCCCGACAATCAAGTCAATATTTTAAATTTAATATGAATTCAACAATCAGGGTCAACACATGGTTTTCCATCATAGAAGAATACAAAGTAACTAAACCGTGACAGACAGTTAATCATTATCTTGTTTAAATAGCTTCCCGTGGGGATCACCATCACACCAAATATCATCAGACTGGCAACTATCCCTATTGGTTGCTGCGAGAAATTAATTTCCTGCGAGTGCATACAGTTTGAACACATGCTGATATAAACAGTGTTGCCAGCTGACGTTTATCAAACATAATAAATACTTGTTTTACTCCCATATTTTATATTTAACAACACAGGCTTGGGAGATGCTTATAAGCTATCTTAGTGAGACAGACCCAGTTGCACTGGAAGCAAGTGCATCAACTTACCGTAGATTGTTACAAGATCAACAAAGTGGATCCACCATTCAACACTGATATGCAGTTTTGCCTCCATGTCCCCTTTCCCCACCCTTCTCCCTTTGTTGCTCCTTCGCTCCATTTGCATGTGCCAAGCACGGTGACCTACATTTGCATAAAGGCTCTGCTGGCAGATTGGATTGGTCAACAAATCCAACTCCCAACCACTGGCTGGTGGTCAGCAAGTTTACCTGTCAGAGGAGGTAATAATAAGAAGGGCATTAATGGTGAGTGATGGGGTGTAACTACATACTTGCCTTCTGAATTTTCTGCTTCTATTTGTGTTTCCAAGACCTTGCCTTTGGTGGCATCTGGGTCATTTTTGTCACAAATCGAGAAAAATCAGAGTGCTGTAAGAAAAACAGCACTGAAAAGGGGATAAATAAATAAATGATAGTGTGGGGACAGAGTGCAAATGCGAATAGCAGCAGTAGATGCTAAAGGGATGAAGAGAAGAGAGAGAGAGAGAAAGTGATTAGGCAACAGAAGCGCTGGTGATAGGCCTCTTTTCACAGTCTCTGTGGACCCTGGAGATGGGCCTGAGAGGGGGTAGACAGCCGACATGGCAGCCTCTCAACCTGCATCAGGCTGTCGTCGACTGTGATGCCCACCCAAGAGACCATAGTTTGCCGTCTATGAGAGGAAACCAACTCATAAAAGCTATTATTGCACAGATGGTTTGTGCTCTTTTCTATTCAAAAGCTGTCAGTGATAGAGTTCAGCATTTGGTGGCAACTTTGGGAAAAATGGAAAAAGCTGAAGAAAAAAAGAAGTTACAGTATCAAATCAAATCAAATCAAATTTTATTTGTCACATACACAGTCATACACAGTACGATATGCAGTGAAATGCTTGGACAACTGCTCGTGAAAAAAAAAAAGGCTATGAATAAGATAGGAAATAAATAAATAAATATGAAAATAAAAAAGGGGTAAATTTAACCAGGAAGGAATAAAATAAAATAAAATATAAAAAATTAAGTTAAGAATGAGATAAACTGTACAACACAAATTAGAATGAAGGGTAATTTAACTGGGAAAGAATAAGATAAAATATATAAATTAAAGTTGAAAATAAGATAACTGTACAACAAAATACACAGTATAGACATATATAACATATATAAGAATGTATGAGAAATATAAATATATATACACAAAATACCAGCAGCTGTACAAATGTTAACTGGAAATGAGTATAATATAATGAATATAATATAATGAATATAATGTCCAGTGTTGTGCAAATATGCTTAAAGTGATGAAGTGAAAACAATGTCCAGTGTGTGTAAGAGCTATATGTGTGGGTCAGTCCTGTGTGGTGGTGTGATTGAGAGACCGTATCGCCTGCGGGAAGAAGCTCCTCCTCAGTCTCTCTGTGTTGGTCTTCAGGGAGCGGAATCGCTTTCCTGACCTCAACAGAGAGAACAGTCCGTTGTTGGGGTGGCTGAGGTCCTTCACGATCTTCCTGGCCTTGGTCCAGCACCGCCTGCTGTAGATTGAGTGCAGGTCAGGGAGCTCTGAGCGGATGGTGCGCTCAGCTGAACGCACAACCCTCTGTAGAGCTCGTCTGTCCTGCATGGTGCTGTTCCCGAACCAGGTTAAGATGTTTCCCGTCAGGATGCTCTCTATGGTGCAGGAGTAAAAGTTCCTGAGCACCTTGGGGGGCAGTCGGAAGTCTCTCAAGCGTCTGAGGTGGTAGAGACGCTGACGGGCCTTTTTCACCACGGTGTTGATGTGACAGGACCATGACAGGTCCTGCGTGATGTGAACTCCGAGGTATTTGAAGCTGTCCACTCTCTCCACTGGGCACTCGTTGATGACGGGGGTCTGGTAGTTCCTCTCCTGCTTAGTGCTGAAGTCCACTATCAACTCCTTTGTCTTACTGACGTTTAGAAGGAGGTTGTTCCTCTGGCACCAGTTCTCCAGATTCCTAATCTCCTTCAGGTAGGGCGTCTCGTTGTTGTCAGAGATCAGGCCCACCACGACGGTGTCGTCAGCAAACTTGATGATGGTGGTGGAGCTGGTAGTGGCCACACAGTCATATGTGTACAGGGAGTACAGCAGGGGGCTCAGAACACACCCCTGGGGGGCTCCAGTGCTGAGAGTGGTGGAGGCTGAGACATGTCCGCCCATCCTTACTGCCTGTGGTCTGCCAGTTAGGAAGTTGGAGATCCACTGACACATAGATGAGCTGAGTCCCAGATGCTCCAGCTTGGTGGTGAGTGTGGAGGGAATTATGGTATTAAATGCAGAGCTGTAGTCTATGAAGAGCATTTTAACATAATTCCCCCTTCTAGTGTCCAAGTGAGTAAGTGATGTGTGGAGGAGATGAGAGATGGCATCGTCTGTGGAACGATTTGGACGGTAAGCGAACTGTAGTGGGTCCAGTGTGTCTGGTAGTGAAGAAATGAAATCAGAAAGAACATGTTCAAGTTCTCATCCATTCATGCTGACCTTGACCTTGTCAGGCACTTACAGTGGGTGTATGTGCTTATTTGTTTGTATGTAAAGAGTTGAGTGTGCTGCTTAAAGTGACCAGGGGTGTGTGCACTAATTCTCAGAACATGCTGCTGCCTCAGTGCTGTGTGCTGACCAAAGGAGCTGTCTCACAATCAGGGCGTGAAATGCTAAAGAGCTTCCAGCCAACACGCCTGCATGGTGTTTTCTCCCCACTACTGTTCATTTGACATTTAGTAAATCATTACTACAGTCGTGCCCCCGAGGGACACTCTCACACAGACACACACACATTAAAAATACGCCCTGCGTGGACACGCACACTTAGATTCACCCTTGACGATAACTGTTTATTAACAAGTTAGGTGACCTGATTTCATTCTGTTGCCAAATAATGGCATCCAAAGGTGTGTGATTAAGGTTCCTGGAGCATGCTGTCATTTCAGAAATCTCACACGTGTTTATATATATATATATATATATATATATATATATATATATATATATATACATATATCAGAAGATTAGCTGGTCTAAATTTGTATATGTCACGGCTGGGGCAGCAGTCGTGTTGTAGATGAATGAGGACCCGAAATGCAAGCAAGCGACTGATGAAGAGTGTGACGTTTATTTACAAGTGGCAGTGGCAGAAACAGACAACGAAGCATGAGAAATACTAACGGAAACCTAAACTGGGAAAAACTAAATAACAAACCTGAGAGCATACGAAAAGGGCTGCGGGGCAGAGAGACACAGAGACGGGAACGACGCACCATGGAACGCAGAGAAACGCAGATGAACTCAGACGAGCCGACAACGAACACAGACCGACACCCACTAAATATTCACACACAAGGTAATCGGGTAATCACACACAGGAGGGGAGAACAGCTGATCTTAATACACACGATGACTGGAGGACACAAGCTGAACACAATGACAACAGACACAGACCTTCAGAATAGAACAGGAAATCCAGAACACGAGCCTTCAAAGTAAAGCAGGAAACACACAGACTGATTTACAACACAACACGGGGACATGAACAGAGCACCGAGGACAGACACAGGTAGGGCTGATAAAACACTTCAGGTTCAACCCTAAACTAATACAAAATCAGAATAAACACAAGGCACAAAAATGAACTTCAAGGAAACACAAAACGCTGAGTCAAAATGACCCAGGACCATGACCGTATAAATTTATCTAAGTCTAATTCCGTTTCTAGTGTCTTATGATGTCTGAAACACTTCACAATATTCACAACCGAAAAACTACCATCTTGGAACTTTTTCTGAAAAGAGTTCCTTCAGTTCTGTGAGGTTGGACATCATGAGCACTACTGCTCGGTCATGCACGATTCAAAACATTGCCAGGAAAAAGAGGAATGATGTTCCTGATGTAGAAACTTTTAAAATGGAGGAACACAAGACAGCTGGTATCATAGACACAGTTACTATTTTCTCATAAAAATCTGGCTAACGCTTTCTAGTGACATCATGCACATCGTAAAAGCATGATTGATCGAGTAGCAGCGTGTAATCTGTCATGTCTCTCAGTAATAGATGACAACATTTTATAAGTCTGTTATTGCCTAATCTGACACAGGGATAATCATTACAGGCAAAACAATCATCTTGTCTATACACAGCATACCGTTTTAAAAAGAGACATCAAGGTGTTTTTAATCTTCATTTCCATGCGGTGTTCCAGGCTGCATTGATGTGCAGGCCCTGGTTCTCTTTCACATGTCACAGAAAAGTGCAAAACTTGCTCCAAGCTCTCCAATCATTGCTGTCTCTCTCTCTCTCTCTCTCTCTCTCTCTCTGTGTCTGTAGGTGTGTGTGTGATGATAAAACCCCAACTGATATAATAACCACACATCTTTATGCTTTTCTCTCATCTCTTCCGATCCTCACGCTGTCAACGGTTGGCAGACAGTTAATGGCTAGAGAACATTTTGAGCCATTGACATGTGACTAAGAGGTCTCTCACACATTTTAAATGCTTATTTAAATCTACCAATAACATTAGAGTATAAAGGATTCAAATATTGATAATTTTTCACTTTTTTTTCTCGACTTACATTAATTTAAAAGTAATGCCCCAATCTTACAAGATTGTTGTGCAGAATGATTCTCATGTCACATCCTAACAGCACTATCTTATCATCTCTTAAAGCAGGCTCTACCCTCAATTTATCTGCAGCTCTCTCTTAATTGCCCCAATACAGGTCACCACCCTCTTAATTAATGCAAATGGACCATGCAAGCATCGAGTCTTGCAAATAATCCTTTGCTTTTGTCATTACATTGTTTTATAGAAGTGCTTTAAGCCCATTGTCTGTATGATTAGCTAATAAAGAGCTCCTAATGTCTTGTCTTGCACTAACAGCGCACATCCTCCTTTTAATCCATAAGCTCTTAAGGCGGCCATAACTGGCCTATTCATGTCAGGCCACGGATGAAACCAGTAAAGGGTACTGAAGCAGCCTTTACAGTCCATACAGATTCACACACACTTAATATCAAGGAGTGAAGAGCAGAGAATTGAGTGTGTGTGGATGAGAGCAATACCCACCATCAAATAAAGATGAAGATGGGGGAGTAAGACATTTTAATGTTGTCCTTGAGAGCCTTGAGTGGACAAAGACGTGGAATCGATATCATAGGAAAACATAATATATACGCTCTGCAGTTCAATTAAAGGGCAACATACACTTTGGAAATAAAATATAGGTTCTAAATTATAAAAATATTAAAATGACCCTTCACTTTTCCATTGTTATTGAGAAATGGAGACTAAGACAAATGGCCTGTATTTTCTTAATACACGGGCCTTGCTTTTTGCCTTGCAGCCCTTTTGAGGCAAAGTTGAATACAGTCCGTGAAGATGTGATAGGGTCAGCTCTCTGTAATGCATCGTGTACCGTCGTGTACCAAACAGACTGCCCCAACACCTCATCGTCACTTTTGCTCAGATAAAAAAAAAAAAACCCAAAACACACATAAAAACTCTAAGATGATTAAGATGATGCCGGGGGATGAAGTTCCCATTCTCTTCTCAGTGACAGTGAACATGCTTGTTATCTGTGGGTTTCCCTTGCCCTGTCCAACACATAGGGTTATCTGGACCGGATAAAGTAGAGAAACACAGCGGTGTCCATTTTCAAGCCCCAAAGGCAAGATGAAGAAACACGCTGAAGTATGGACCCCAAGAGAGGAGACACTATGACTTAGAGATAGAGGACTTATTGCCCTCACCCTCAGGGAATATATGGGTATGTGTGGTTTAGGAGTGGGATTGTTGTGTTTGGCTGTCTCCATTGTTGTGGAAGTAACCTGGGATAGGGGACGGTGCGAATGTACTAAAAGAGAGGAGGGGTCAGGGCTGGAGGAATAAAGGGATATGGGGAGACGGTCATTAATATTATCAAGGCAAGAACTGAGGAGACAATGTTGTCAGTGCCTCAAGCCTTTGGTCATTTTCTCAAAACAGATCAGAAATTAAAGGATGGAGCAACAACACAGAGGACAGGCACTGGCTTTTCTAGGTGTTTAACTGTCATAGACATGCCATATATCCACTATATTTACTTCAAGGGCAGAGCAATGAGAAATACAGATGCAAACAAGATTCCTGAACATTTGTGCCACTGCATCCCTTCCTCCACCTCTGGGAAAAACTCATCATGTATGTTACCTAGATGATGTGTGTTTAGTGTCGCTTTGAGCCTGTCAGCATTGAATGTAATGTTTCTATTGGTGGCTTTTTTGACCTAACAAGCAAAACTTCTCAAATATTTGCACCATCCAAAGGTGAGCTTTGATTTCTACCCTCAGTGGACATGTGAGCAATGTCATGCATATATTTTTGGATAATGACATTACCATTTAGGTTGCATTCACTTTTCTGTGAAAAGTCAATGAGACTGCAACATAAAGGACTGATGCTAAGCTTCATGTTATCTTTAATACTTGAAGAGTGGCAGATAATACATCTAGAAACAAATCTCTGTTCTGAGCCTGTCGTTTATAAGTAAAGGTAGGACTTGGGACTCAGACCCAGCACACTGGGAATGGTTTTAAAAAGTATATTGAAAAGACAGACAAAAGTTAAAAGAGAATAAATGTGGACCTTTATTCTGACTGCAGAAAAAACTGGAAGGACTGTGGGAGAGGAGAGGCAAGTATGAACAGTATAAACAGTCTTACTTGTGGGTATCTATGAAACCTACAAGTGTTACTTGTAGGTATCATAGATAATCCATGATGACAGAGGCTTTCGTGTGTGGGCAGGTTTCCAAGTTATCAAAAGGAACAATGGAGGAGAGTCGGCAGGCAGGTGAGTTATAGCAGTCTCCTTCTCTTCACAGATTTTGGATGGTGGCAAAGTGATCTGGTGGAGAACCATTGCACTATCCAGCTTTTAAGCAGGTTGATGAAGTTATTTAGAACAGGGGTGAGAAGGATGACCTGAGCAAGAATACTGTCCATAGGTGCATCGAGAGGAGCACCTGCCCACACTTCACCTCAGACTCAGAGGCAGATTCAGATGAAGAGAGAATCTGACATAAAGAACACAAAACCTCAAGCCTGCCACAACAGAGGCAGGACTGCATCTGCCTTGGGGAGGCAGTTCAGTCATTAGGGACTGACAGCTATGTGTCCTTCATGCCTTCATCATGCAGTGCCAGCAACTGTTTGCCTATATACGGATGTGATTTGTTCTCATAGACATTCAGAACCTTCACTCTTTCCTCATGCAGAGAAAAACCCTCACAGCTAGGTTCATTTTTTAGCTTCTGTTTACAACTGGAAGAACAACTACATTTTAGGAGGTGAATAATATATAGCTGTGAGCTGATTTGCAAGTTTCTTCAAACCATTGCGGCATTTTCCTCTGTTTGCCTCAGTTTAGTATGCCTGTTTTTTCATCCCACTTTATAGGACACAAATTAATCTTCCAGAAAATCACTCCAACATAAATATTTGTTTCACTTTATCTGGTAAAGAGTGAATAGCTTCCATTTTTATCAGTTTCTAACAAGGTCCAAAAATATACTTATTCTGCTTTTAGTGCAAGTGATTGTTGACAAGAAAGGAAACTTTAATATGGATCTATATACATGCATTTTCTTCCACTTATTTAATTCAGGATACACTGAATTCTTGAAAATACTCTTGAAATTTTGCGGCACTTTCAGAGTCTCAGACCAACTGCATTTCCAGTTCCAACTAAGCTGTTAACAAGACTACATACAGCTACTCAGAATCCATCTCCATTTTTTTTATCTGTTCCTAACAGTGTGAAAAAATTGATTGTTTTTTGTTTTCAGTGAAAGTGATCGTGTAACAAGAATGTAAGCTTGAAGATCCATCCATATATCCATTTTTTTCCCGCTTATCTAATTCAGGATGAGCGTAATTCTAGAAAACACCACATTATGACAGTTCATCTTGGATCTGACTCTCAGAAATGCTGAATAAAAGCTCCTCTGCATGAATGCATGCACAACAGCAAAACACTATAGGGAGATTAATGCTGCAAATTTCAGCAGCAAATGTTCCTCAAATCGAATGGGGAAATGGTTTTATAAGCCTATAATCCTTTTCAGTATCAGTGCACAGACTGGAAAATTTATATTGGGGGAAACCGAACAGAACATTGTTTTCATGCGCAATCCATTTATAAGATTTTCTTTGATCTACTCAAAGTAATCCATCAAAATTTAAAGAGTACAGGTTGGCTGCATTAAATTCTAAAATGAAAGAAAAATGGGATAGAAACAACAACTTAACTAAAGGTAGCTCCACAACCACAATTTTCTGTGAAACACTAACATGAAGTCAGTTCAGAGGATCATGAGGTGTTTTTTTAATTTCTTTTTGTACAAAAAAGAAGCTGCATGATATCCTGACTAGTTTTAAGTAAGTAGCACATGTCACAACATTTCACATTAACTACTATAAAATACTGATTTTATGTTTTGTGCTTGTTTCATATATATATCAGTTTACTTTGAGATGGTACTTTTTGCTATTGCTTTGTCAATAGCAGAGTCAATATTTGCACTAACCGTGGGGAATATGGAGAGTCAATACAGTAAATAGGGGGAAGCCCTATGCAATAAGTCAATTGTCAATTGAGCTACTCAGACATGGACTCACTGGACAGCTCCACTAAAAAATGATGGAAACTTCAGTCATACACATATCATCATACAGTTATCTCCTCTAACTTGTGCCAGAATTGCATATTTATGCATCCACACATTCCCCTATCCGAACCATGTGTGTGCAAAACATAAATATAGAAAGTAAAACATTGCATGTATATTTGCATATACAAACAGGCACAGGGACTAACACAGAGAGTCTAACCAGAGGAAGACATGCCATCCCAATATTAATTTTTCATAACATCATGCTCAATACAAAATGCAATAAGTGTTTCTTGTAAGATGACTCCCGGGCACTTATAGCACTTCAGTATGCAGCAATGTTCTCTTCAGAGGTCCAGCCTGTGTAGTTGTCTGACTTACTCTGTCTGTGGCAATAGGAAATATATACCTTAGTGTTTGGTACTTTCCCATTTCCCCTGTTTTGCTTTAAAGACAGCATACATATGAGCTGCATGTTTGTGCAAAACATGATAACCCATTTTTTATTCTAGCATGATTTAACAGTATTTGAAGGAACTTGTTGTGATGTCAGGACGGTCTGGCTTTGTCAGTCTTCAAAGACCCCTATGAATGTCCAGTGGTTTGTGATAACTATGGATGAAATTACATGACAGCAATCTTTGCCTGTCATTGGTCTTCAAGTTCCATTATGTAATAAGTTTTGAGATGAGTTTGGGATCATTATCTTGAAACCTGCTCCGGAAAGGAAACTTGAAACTTGAAAAGGTGGAAAGAAATGCATGGATCATGCCTCTGAAGAATGCCTGAATAATCCAGCTACCATGTTATACAGTGGATTTGTGGATCAGCCATTGTCTGAGCTTTTTTAAAGTCACAAAACAAAAATGTATTTAAGCTTTAAGCTATAACCTTAAATCAGGTAGTCAGGTATCTGAATATACAGGTACACCAGACGCTCTAAAAAATGTAACATTGTCCCCAGAGTGTAAGCCATGAAACTACTGGTGACAGGTTCCTTAACTGCTTCTTCTGTTGCTTCTTTTTGTCCTTTGAGCATTAGTTTGAAACTGATAAGTCCAACGGTCATTCATTATTTTGACAATACTTTTTGCTGTAATTTGCTTAGAAAATTCTATAATGCTTTCCATGATTTGTTGCAGGGATAGCCTCCCTCTTTTAGAGTAATACTTTGACTTCTGCAAAAAACCAGAGGCACAGGCAAATTTAGAAGAGGTGAACAATACGGTAGCTGAAAGTTGATTTGCTTGAACAATCCTCTGAGTACATCAGATATGTATCTACATTTATAAAGCAAAATTGAATCACTGTGATCATCCAAATCTTTCATAAGCAGATTTCAGGCAGTGAAAGAGGAACAGCGCTAATCTTGTTGTGAAGTACCATGATACACAAAAAGATGTAATTCTGGTCTTTTCATTGTTCATCCAAAGAGGTGAACCCTTCAGTTCTGAACATATCAGCTTAAACTGGCCGTTAAAGCTGTATGGATACATAGACTTAATATTCTTATAAACCACAGTGACCTCCACCTCTCAGACAATAAATATCATAAGAATCACAATTTATGTATATGCTACTGTTCAAAATGAGCGGCCCCAATTTATATTTATTTGAAAAGCCGCTTTTCTGACCTATCCGTTACTGCGCTAGGAAAATTATACTAAATACTGAGCTGACAAATGCAAGATGATATTTATGTAATCTACAACTTAGTTGCTAGAAGACTGTCACAGCAGTGAGGGTGGTGACTCTATGAAATTCTGGTTAAAATACAGAATTACATAGAGGTGGAGGTCACTGTGCTTTACAATGTTGAATGTTGAAACTTTGTATGGAAGACTTGCCTACAAGCTACAACTACTACTCAGCAGTTATTACCATCAACCTTCAGCAGCAACCTGCCAGTGGTCAGGCCCAGTGGTTCCTAAGCACTTGCCAAATGCCCTGTGTGTCTGGAGCCTTGAGATAGGTAAATTATTTTACTTTAAATACATTTATTTGCATACATACTACATTGGACCACACCTTTACCTGTGGGAGAAGGACTTTAACCAAATCCAGATCAGTTGAGCAAGTAATCTTATCTGCTTTCGGCAACTTTGGAAAGTATTCCAGTCATTTTTCTTTTTTCATGTCTTTTAACAGGTGTTAGAAGGTATGAACACATCACACCACTCCCTGTCCATTATCATATTGATTTTAAGTTTTTTTACTTACTTCCAAAGTTTTAAGTTGTATGGTACCCAGCTATTTAACATATATAACCCCAAAAGAGCACTGAGATTGTCTAGCTAGATGCTCTTGCAGCCAAGGTCTTGATTAAAGCATAGAGGAGATCGTAGTTGCATGTGCTAGACTCTGGAATAACTTGCCACCTGACATTAGTACTTTAGAATCTACACAGACTTTCAAATCCGTCTCACTAGTTGCCTTTAGTGTCACAAAATCAGTAAGCCCTTGTGACCCGTGGTAGGTCCCTATTTAAAATAGGACAGAGCCGTAGGCGCACAGTCAGTTAAAAAGAATTTAATTTTTAATACAAAATAAAAGTAACAGTGTAACAGCGGCACCTAAAAACAATTAAAAACGTTACCTTATTAAAAACGATAAAACTGTATGATTGCCCGTGAGACAGGACAAGCGCTGCGGGGAACCGTTTAAGAACAAATCGTCATAGTACACTGGTTAAAAAGGGACGGCAACTCACACATCACCCCAAATGGGCAAAACTCTATACAGAAAGGCAAATCTTCAGTGCCGTCTTCACTCAGGCCCACCGCTGGGCATGCAAAAGCGGTGAGACAAAAAAGGATTTGTTTTCCCTGCAGCGCCTTCACCGTCTGCGACAATATATAGGTATAAAAAGGGGTTAAAATACTAAAACAATCAATCTCTATGGTGCCTACTGATACAGAAAAATAAAACAAGAAACAAATAAAATCGACAGCCGCAGCAGTCACAGTTTGTCAAATTACACCAGTATAAAACAAATTAAAACACACTGATGTGTCGGGTCCTGTGCCCCGCAGCCAGCAATCCACTTGGCAAAGCAGCAGCTCGGTACTCTGTCCACAAGTTCGCGTCACACCCTAATAAATGTGGGTCAGTGGCGGTGAAGTCCACTACACTGTTCTGACGGGAACGCAATGTTTCCCACTGTTCTGACAGAGTTTAGGGGGACCCACATCAAGCTTTCATGGAAAGAAGTTAAAAACACCAACTTGCCCAACTTGGACCAAGCACTGGCAGCTTCAGGTTTGCTGAGGTATACCTAATTGCCCACACCTGAGCTTATGAAAGGAGCAAAGACCAGCTCCGCCCACCAGGGGCGGTTCCCAGACTAAGGTCTCACCTGTCACACCCTGTTGGATCAAAGCGACTTGTGAACCAGTATCTTATACTCCAGTGAGTCCAAAATCTACTACTCCAATGAGAGTTGCAGCAGCCCTTTATCCCTCGATATTGCCTAACCCTTTTGGAACCCTTCTGCAACATGACTAGTTGGTTTTAAGCTTGCTGATGTTAAGAACAAGGAGAGGATGAGCTCCAGCATGCAGTTGTTGAACTTCTATTTAGTGGTGCATGGAAGACTCTTTGGTTTCAGTTCCTCAACTTGCATGTTAAGTCCATTTGAGGTCTCCCAATGTCACCTCTGTAACTTCTCCTTCTGTATAAAACTCCTGAGTGCTTGAAGCAGATTATACGCGCACCAGCAGGAGCTGGAGATGGACCCACTCGGTGTGAACTTCTTTGGCAGTTGTCCTGCACAGCCTACAATACAACTCTTTTTGGGATAACACATATGATTATGCTCCCTTCTCTGTCTGTTGTACACATCTGAAAAAAACAAACCTTATTGCAGATTCAGGAACTCTCTGGACAAACAGGTCATCAAGCGAGGCAAAGAGACCAGAAGCTCTGTAGTTTGCTCCTTCCATTCCTGATATACATATTTTGGCATCCAAGGTGCACTAGAGTAAATGGGTGTTATCATTGAAAATCTTAAAAATAATCTTATAGTGTAGATCTTGTTGCCTTTTAAATAAAAGTATCCTAAATTTGTTTTCCTACCTGGGTATTTATAATTTTCAGAATTGTTGTGTTGAAGTTTTTTTTGCCTTAAGTTGGCTTTGTGGCTGGTCCATTTGCCCCGTCACCTCATCTGTTAGCCCTCTTCTTCATTCTTTATTTTCTGTATCATTCCCATTTTGTCACTGTGTTGCCACCATCTGTTGACTGCCTCGCATACAGGTGTGTTTGTTTCACTGACAACTGTGAAAAAGTCCAAAAAACCAAATCTAACTAAAAATCAACACAATAAATGCAAAAGAGCTCAACGTACTAACCAAATCATATCAATAACAGATCAATAATAATAAATATAATCTCATGAAAATACAAACTATAAGAGGCATTGAACGAGATTCAGCAACCCAGAATATAACTGCAATTAAAAAAGGCAAAACCAGGTCACAGTTTCATACAAGAGTGCAACATTTCTCTCCCAACTAACCTCAAGCAATTCCTCTTTGCAATTAGCTTTCTGGCTAATTGGTATTAGTGCACAGGAATCTCAGCAATCTCAGGATTTGCATGAGTCAGCTGTATGTTTGGGAAGGCCTTGAGAGAAAAAGGACATTGACATGCAAATGATTGTCTTGAACTTTATTGAGCGGGTACATTTAAGTTAATTTGCCGTTGGGAGTGGCTAATGGAAGTAGGCTACTCCAGTAACTCTTAAGGAGTCAATCCACCTGATTTAGAGGAAGCAAGCATATAGATCCCTTGATTGACAGAGCTGTTACTGTGTGCGTGACATAACCTCTGGGAAAGAGGAATGAAGAGAGGGCTTTTGGGAGACCCACAACTGGTCTTCCAGCTCCTGCAACAAACCAGGATCTACTCATAAACATTTTTTTCCAGATGTTAGGGTTATAGTAGTGAGAGAAGCAGTTAAGTATTGTTTTAAGGCCTTTAGGGTGGATCATAAATGTTGCAGGAGAGACCTTATGAAAAATGCAATACATAACCCCTAGCTAAAACAGAGTACTGATGGGCCCCTGGGAATGAATGTTGGTGTAGGATCATGCAACAATCACAGTCAGTAAGAACAAAAAAAATACAAGGATTTACTGTGATGACATTAGAAATTGTTAACCTGAGTAATCAGAGACACGATGGAACTTAAAAGACGATGGAGTCAGTGAATTTGCTGTGAAGATGCATTTGTTACCGCGAGTCATAATTTCAGGGGTAAGTCGTGTTAATAATGTGCCACTGTTTATCATTTAGCTTCAACTAAATTGAAACACATGATGATTATAACACTAAAAACCCACCATATTTGAGATAAATTGAGAACGTAAGTATAGCTGAGAGCTTAGAGCTCTCTTGTGAAGCTCCTCTCTGTGAGCTTACATGACACTACATCAATGTTTAGTATCCCTCCTAAGAGCGTGTATAAAGGAGTGTGTGTTTGTGTGTGTTTGGGGGCAAATGCTTTTCTTTTTTTTTTATGTGCTTGTCTGATGATGCTCAAACACGCCCGTCTAAGTGTGTGTGTGAGTGTGCGCGCGTGTGCGCCTGTTTGCCCTTATATAGATGTGTGTGAACGACCCAGCAGAGGAGCTAAAAGTAAAGCGTCAGGCCATAATTGGGTTACAGGGACCAGTGATGGATTAAAGCACGGCTAGGGAGACGCTGCTGCAACATTAGGGTGTCTGAGATGTCAGGGGCAGAGCGCTCTCATTAATCGCCTTGGCCCTTACATTACTGCATTAGTTGTATTAGCAGCTTGGAGTCGGCAAGCACTTTGGGATTTCTCGCTGAGGCAGGCCACATTCCTCTCTTTCCCTTCTGGTTACTACGCAAAAGCGGGCAAGGCCTGTCACTTTCCTGAAAAGAAAGATGGCAAGAAGGAAGGAACTTTCAAACAAGACAGGAAGGACCATTTATTTCATTTAAACTTTTCTTTTTTTTAATGTTGAACAAGGTGTCATGAATGTAAACTGGTTGTACACATTTGTCACGTTTTGTTATAAAGAATGACTCTAAAGTCCAGAGTGCAAAGTTTCTCTTAAAACTTGCAAGGTAATTTGCAGGGAGCACACGCACACGCACACACACACACACACACACACACACACACACACACACACACACACACACACACACAAATGGTGGTCAATAATTTAATAACCCTTCTGTGTGAAAATTGAATTCTAGGAGCCTGTTCTGTGACCTCGAGCCCATAACCCTACAGTCACACCCCATTTCTTTCACTTCCATCCATCAACCTTGGAGTACACATATTTAAACTGTAGCTTCTATTAATAAGCAGCAATTGATTTTGCTGAGTCGTTAAAACATTACTTTTCTGTATCCAATCTTTAATCAGCAAGTCAGGGTAGCACTGACTTGCTGGTTAAAGGTTGGAGACAGAAAAATGGGTGGAACACAGGTCATGCAAGAAATGTAGACGAGGACACGTCTTAACACCGGTGATCCTGAATGTTCAACCTCTGTTCACGCCCTCTTTGTGAAACAAGTGTCATTACTCACCCACCAAGCCACCAGCAGCATCCCCAAACCTGCGCTCCTAAAGGCTAAAGTATGTGACTTAATAACAGCTGAAGTGTAGCTGACTGCCTCAGAGCTGCTGGTGGCCCAAGCCAAACCCAGATAATCCATGCAACCAGCTTGTCTGATCATATTACTCTTCAGTCAAACTTCTCCTTTGACATCAATATTCATAAAAACAAACTCTTTAAAGGATCAGTCCATACAAATTCTGAAACTAATGTGGATTTATTTATAAAAATGTTTTCTATTTATGTTTGAACCTGAGACTATTCTCAAAAATCTGTTAAATTGTCAAGCAGATAGATTGATAGATAAATAGCAAGAAAGATGCTTTATTGATCCCACATGAGAAATTGTGGATAAAAAAAAATAAAGAAAAAAAACAGTACAGTCTACAATGAACAATCAATAAACAACCACGTTGAAGTAAACGTGCCACAGGCACCTAGTAAGGGCGTTATACAGTCAGAGAGTACAAAACTGTGTGTGATAGTGTCAGTCGTGCAGAGTAATGCAAATCTCATCAATAAATAATAAAGTATGTAAACTAAGCAAAGAAAAACAGCTGCATGAAAGTATAAACTATGCACCTGTGATTGATAAATCTCAAATTAATGTAGTATACCACCCAATCCTCAAAATCATCCTCGTATGATAGTTAGGACCTGCCATCCACATATGTGGACATCACATTTTGGGTTGTCTAGACTAGAGTTAGATGTCTGAAGACCGGTCTTCAGACGTAAAAATGGATGCCATGAAAGAGTTCGGGTCTCTGGAGGTTAATCAGGATATTCAGTGGACAAACAAGGCTTGCATAGATTTTGAGATATTGTTCCTGAAATGTGGGCATTATTTATACATCATTTAATGCAGGTGAACAGTGCATTCATAACTGAAATATTACATTAATAAATTCATCATCAATAAATCTTTCCACAAACAGTTTCTTAGTTACTCTGAATAATCTACAGACATTGCAAGATTCTTGCCAGTGCTTTGTAAGCCAAACAGCCACCAGACCTAAGTTGACACACTGTTTCTAAGCATTGGGGAATTTTGAAAATATGTATGTATTAGGATGCTTTGCTTTTCGTTTTAGACCAAATAACATCTTAAAATACACAAAAAAAAAGCAGCTTGGAAGAGTTGGTTGAACCATAAGAAGTAATTTTAAAAAATTGTTTAATAAAAATATAATCTTTGCAGGAGCAGAAAAGACTAATTGTATAATTTTCTCTAGGAAGGATGAATGCTGAGAATCTGAAGGGCATCATATGCAAAGAGATGGGCATAGGCAGCATTGCTATAGGATCACATTTGTGCTGAGTACAATTTCACATGTGTGTGGTTGGGTACCTGATCTCTGCAAAGAAACACTGAACCACCTTTCTATTGTTCTTTACACTTACATGTGAATGCACGCGCACACACGTGCACCACGACTGCATACATACACACAGGTATCTGTTTGGCTTGCCAGAGCCACTGTTCACATGGAAGGAGTTGTCCTGCTGCTCCAGGACAAAGTATTAGCTTTCCCCTGAGGGAGACTTCTAATTAGGTAATTGACTGATGTATAAAGCAGGTGCATGTATCTGTTACAGCCGGCTCGACCTGTTCATTATTAAACAGTGACCCTCTCCAACACTCGTGCCAAAGGCTTCGGTGCAGTAGAGAAAGTGGCCGAGAAGAGCTTTCACAGGGATCAGCATACTCGTAATTACACTTGGTGGTTACCTGACTCTTACCTTTTTACTGTTGCATGCTGAACAAGAACCTTAGTGCTCCATTTCCCCCTAACTGAGTACGTTGCAGCAGTGCTGTCATTACAAAAGACGAAAAGACTAGAAAAAGTTGAACAAAACTACTTCAGTTATCCATCTAGGAAATCAATGGAGCTTGTGGAAAATGCATGATCACTAAATTGCTAAAAATAGCACAACGACAGGCCACAAAACACTTCATCCTTCCCACATTTGTACATTGACCAACAAATGAAACTTGAGCTACACTTGGCCAGAAAGGAGAATAGAGTGCCAGGAGGCAGCACTTCATTCTGACACTTTGACATCAGTGAAATATATAAAGTATTGGGTTACTGTTAGGCTTATAGGAAAGTTTATTCACATCATGAGGCCCAACGATCGAGATATGGATTGATAGTGGAGACAGGAATTGATTCACTGTGTGTGTGCGTGTACACTTATGACAGCACTTTCAAAGTGTGAGTTGGCAGATCCATTTCAATTCAGCAAGTTACATATTTTTTTGTTTGCAAGTGAAACCTCAACGATGGGGGTCAAGAGCTTTTGAGTGAACACTTCCTTGATTGGGTATGATCTGGACTTTGGCCAGCTTATAAAGTCGTACCATGAATGATCAGAAATGATGTCAGATTTTCCAACCGGCCTGTGCCTTGTTATGGCTCAACCCAACCTTTTTGCTTTTGTTTTTTTTTTTTTTTTATTTGGTTTGGTTTTCTAATGAAGTAAAAACAAGAGTTAAATATTAGTGATTTTTTTTTTTTTAAATTATACAGATATTATGACAGGCCAGCATTTTATCCACTAAATTGGTATATTAGTAATTGTACATCCCAATTTCTAGATTTCAAAGCTTTCATGAGTTTTTAGTTGTGGCATTTTAATTGCCTTTTGCACAGTTTACTGCACATTGTCATAAGATGTCTCTATATTAATATGGTTTTGCTTACAGTAGAAGAGTTGTCGAATCTTGTTGCTAAGGTAATTTTGTGACTGACTACTTCAAATTTTGAAGTAGACAAGCTGGATGACATGTTGGTCTGAAAAGTGTCAAGGTACAGTTCGGTCCATATATATTTGGACACTGACATTGTGCAATCTCTCAGCTTTCATTTGAGGGTATCCACATTCAAATTGGATGAAATGTTCAGGAGTTTCAGTTCCGTAATATGTGCCACTGTATTTTTCAAGGGACGGTGGTACGCAATGCTCACAGAAGAAAACAATGGTGGATGATCACAGAATAATTTCCATGGTGAAAAGAAACCCCTTTACAACAGCCAACCAGTGAACAAAACTCTCCAGGAGGTAGACGTATTGATATCCAAGTCTACCATAAAAAGTATGGAGGGTTCACCGCAAGGTGCAAGCCTCAAGAATAGAAAGGCTAGATTGGACTTTATTAAAAAAAGACATCTAAAAAAGGCAGCACAGTTCAGGAAAAACATTCTTTGGTCAGATGAAACCAAGATCAACCTGTACCAGAATGATGGCAAGAAAAAAGTATGGAGATGGCGTGGAACAGCTCATGATCCAAAGCATACTACATTATCTTTGAAACATGGCAGAGGCAGTGTGATGGCTTGGGCATTGAGATACTAATGTTTATTGATGATGTGAAACACGAGACAGAAGCAGCTGAATGAATTGAATTCTGAAAATGAATTCTGAGGTGTTCAGAATCATGCTGTCTGCTCAAATCCAGCTAAATGCAGTAAAATTGATTGGGCGACATTTCATAATACAGATGGACAATGACCCAAAACACACAGCCGAATCAACTCAGACAGAAAGGGCCACAAACAAACAGCAACTGAAAGCCGCTGCAGTAAGGCCTGGCGGAGCATTAAAAGGAGGAAACCCAGCATCTGGTGATTCGAGACTTCAGCCTGTCATTGCCAGCAAAGGGTTTTCAACCAAGTATTAGAAATATTTTATTTTCAGTTATTGAATTTGTCCAATTACCTTTGACCCCCAGAAATGAAAGGATTGTGTTAAAAATACTTTAGCTCCTCACTTATTAATGCAATATTTTTGTTCAGCCCACTGAATTAGAGCTAAATTCTGCACTATAACTGCATCTGAGTTGCTTCATTAAAAACTTATTGCGGTATATTTATGGACCTAACTTTAGGTATTTTCTGCATTTTTTTATACTCTCTGTGCCTCAATGTCAAATAAACCTGAAAACCTGAAAAAAAGATTAGCTACTATAAAGTCTTCCAGAAAAAGACCCGACCACAAAATTTATAATCATTCAAGAATTATGAATTTCATTGGGTTGGGAACCATTGGAACAAGATACTTCACTGCACAAAGTAGATAAAACGAACCAATTTTATCACCATCCCCAAAATGTAACTATTTTATGCCATTAAGGATTTAATGCCATCAAAAGTCTTGTCACTTTTGATGATAAAAGATTAATCAAAAAGAATCATCTGATTTCAAAAGGCTATTTTTTTTAAGTAATGGAAATATAATTTTAAAATAAACTGCTGAGTATAAAGTTTTATATACAAAATTTACAATGTTGACAATTGTCCCCCTGTGTACAGAGGGCATATGTTCATGTGATAGTCAAACAGTGTTATACTTTATAAGCATGTCCAGAGTCGCTGCAGCCACTGCCTTTGTTAAGCTACCTACCAGTAACCACATGAAATTCATGAATCTCCTCTGTCTAACCGTACATGTTCATCACCGGTGAATGGCTGTGGAATTAAAGCACTTTGAAATAAGATGATTATTTTTTATGCATGCTGTACTTACTTAAGTAGCACATGCCCATGCTCCTGTATTTGTTAACCTATTCAAGCTATTGGCCATGAAATTAAAATTATACTGTATTTTCATAGGGTGTTGTAGCTGCATAGAAGTTAAAAACAGGGTCATTTTAGGCCATTGCTAGATGGTTGCTAAGCAGCAAGATGATTATAATATGTCATGTGCAATTCAGCCTTTTTGGATATAAATGAGATGTTACTGTGGTGAAACTAAAATGACATGATGCAAAAAAGCAAAAAGAAAAAAAAAGCAATTTGTTGTTCAATCATTGCTAGGCAACCTGATGGCATAATAATGTATCATGCATACCTGAGGTTTTGTGGATATAAAAGAGATGACTGTGCTCTGAATGAAAACTGTAAAATTACTTACATATTTTACAGGGTTTGCTTTTGCAATAGACTATTTTTGCACCATTGTAGTGTTTTTTTTCTTTTCTTTTTTTCCGTACGGCAGTTGCCTATGAGGCGATTTTAGCATAGGAAGTCAAACCTCGTTCTAAACCTTAATCACAGTGATCTAGCACATGATGAACACCAGCCATAAACCAATGTTCCCAAAGGAGATTATTGGAAAAGGTGCTGGTGTAATGATGATTACATTTTTCTGAGTTTTACAAACCCAGCAAAATGTTTGTTATCGCTATAACAAAAATAAGTTAAAAAAATCAGAGTTTGACTCTATGTGCTCTGTGGGCCTCAATGTTGCAAATTTCCAGGTACCTCCTTGAAGATTATTGGAAAACGTGGATAAGAATGAGGCAAAAACATCTACTTAGTCAGGGATGCTGACAACATTACTTTGAATAGTAAAATGAAATGAAATAAAACTATCAAAACGACCAGAATGGTCTACTACAGCTTGAGTCTAGACGTGAAAATTTGCTGAGCATTGTGCTTGTAAGTTTTGTAAGAACGTAGAGAGGAGCCATATTAGCAATCCATTAAAATTTGGATTATATTTGCCAAGGTCCTCAAGGTCAACTTAACACTTAAAAGCCAACGGGAGTGCCAGGGATCCCATTTGTATATCCATTTTTAAATCCTGGTAGAAATGCAACCAAATCAATTAGCATAGCAACTTTAAATGCTTAAAAAATGTCACAATGGCATTTTCAAAAAGTCTTATAGCTTATAACTATAATTCTTACAAGCGTGGTGTGTATTGTTAATGTTAATGGGGATTCTAATTGTCATGCTAATTTTAACCTCTGACCTATTCTTCAAGATCAAAAAAGGTCTAACTTTCATAAAACATTTATTTAAAAAAAAGTATTTTATCTTTAAAACTATGCCCACAATTCCCTAATAAGTAAGTGCTGTCCAGAGAGTAAGTTTCCTTCGCAGAGATTTGCGCTTCTTTTTATAATTCTTCGCATCATTTTTCTGATACTTTCATGTAGTCAAAAACTTTTTTGGTGGGCAACAAAAAAATAATTTGTGTGGAAAAACCCTGTCTCGCTCAAGAATTCTGAAGAGAGCACTTGGTGCTTGGGGGCTTTGTGGTTCATTATCTGTTCACTTAGCAGAGACAAACAGTAGTGTCTGTATTTCTTATCAGCCGACTGATTCCTGATTCCTTCTGCCTGAAGACCTTCTGCCTGAAGACCTTGAAGTGCTGTTGTACTTTTGTGAAGTTACACAATTGTGCCTTTTATTTCTTTTGCATATTGAATGAAACACTTGTCAAAATGTATTTTTTTTTTAATTTTGTTTGTGATTTAATTAATATGTGCACAATACATGTACAGGAGTTTTGTAGTCTTAAAACAATACATAAATAACACCAACACGGTTATTGTAGTTTATAACACTGACTCTGGACCTATTTTTTAAAACATTTTTTCCATTGTGCCTTGAACTCTGTAGCATGAAAGGTACATAGCACCCAGTGGTTGAAAATCTTGACATGCCTAAAATACTAAGTACTGAAAAATGCAGGATATACTGAGGGAGAAAACATAATAACCTCTTGGCACTGCTTCTCTCATAATCCCACCTATGGCTGTTGAGCTGGGATTAGTTTTTCAGAGCCACAGGGAATGTTTATTTCCATACAATCCCTAATCGTATCTAGCCTAATCTAATCCCATATATAGTGATTACTGACAGGGATCACCTTCTTACACATCCAGCCATGCTAATGCTTCGACCCCACAACACTGCCTTAGATGGCTGAGGAGGTTCAGTTTTTAAAAAAAAATTGATTCTAGTTCAGTCATAACTTAAAAATGGACATTTTGAATTTTAAGTGCATGGTATAACCTTTTTTTTTCTTTTTAAATTTAATAGCATTCAGGTTTTAGACCATGTCTTAATTTACAATGAACTTAAATGTTCATTTAAAATTTACCACACCATCTGTGTCGTATCACTGCTTGCAAACTTCTTTGGGTCTAAAAAAATAAATAAATAAATAACAATAATAATAATAATGTTCAGCCTTCTTTGCACTAATCCACCTTTTTCATTCATTTGGCCACTGGTAAAGTGGACCATAGTTTTTGATTCTCATATCCAATCATAAAGGCTTAACAAACATAATATTCATTAGATAGATGCAGCCACTCTTGACCACAAGTGATCAACATCTGATATAAAACCAGGCTTGTTCTTGATTGCAATTCCCAAAACAGTAAATAAAACCCTTGTTTGTATAGCGCTCTAAGAGGCTTTTACAAGACAGGCAAGGTATACCTACTGTATAATCCATTCAAGTCTGTCTTTGGCCCAAATTAAAACGGTCAGTGATTTTTGCCTTGCTGATGTTCTATATTTTGGATTTTTATAATTTATCCATATCCAGTGCTAAACTTTTGGTGAATATATTACAGCCTGAGGCTGTCAATTAGATGTGGGCAATCCAAACATCCATAGTGTCGTTACCAATGCTGGTATTGGGATCTGATCGATACTTTATTTCTTGCCTCTAAGATCAAGTACACTGAATTGTGTTAAACAAATTATTACTCTTTTAAATATAAAAAAGGTACCTCAAACATGCAGTCTGAAAAATATTTGAGCCATTATGTATTGACTGTCACATCTATTTTATGTATAGACTGTAGCACATTTAAACAACAGAAGCTGACTCAAAGTGCTTTGGAGACAGGCCCGATTATACTCCTGCTCTTAAATAAACCTAGTTTCAAAATACATGAAAAGCTGAAAGACATATTTTGTTAACTAATTATTGTGAAATACATTGAAAATGATTTAGTGGTCATTAAAATGTGTTCAGAATTTACAAATTAATGATGATTTGTGTCAGAAATCATGACACACTGCTCCCTCACATAAGCTGCTTTTGTAAGTTAAAAGTGTTGGTGTCAGCAATACTTGCCCTGTATTTGCTTGGTACTGGATCAATTTAAGAATTTGCAGTGTGGCAGGGCATTACTGTTAATGATTTGGTTAAGTAAATAATTTTTTTCACTTATATAAGGCTCACAATTGTGTGTTTTTGTAAAGAACTAAACAACTTGTAAACTTGTAAACAACTATAACAATATGTGTCTTTTCACTGAGTGAAGTGCAGCAATTTTGGTGATTCTTAGCTTCTTCTTCAGTACCAACTTGATTTATGGCTGTAAGTATAATGTCAGATATTTAAGGTTACCCTGACACTGAATACAGACATTCATACAGACATTTCCCTTAGAGTGCACTGTAGTGAACTCTTAACATTTTATCCATCCTCAGGTCAAAATTTTGATCTATAATCAAACAATTTGTCTATTATCCATATGAGTGGATAGGCTCAACTAAAGTGGCAAACATTGTGTACTTTCTACCGCAATGTTTTTTTATTGTTATTTTTATTTAGGTGTTATTTTGAGATGCAGACATGTATTTTGAGTGTACAGTATACCTTCTGTGGACTTGCTGTATCACTTATTTATCTGTAAATTTATATTGCAGGAGTTTCTGTAGCATATAGGTATTTTTATTTCTTTAGATTTGAATTATTTTTGCAGTAAAATAAACATTTTCTGGCCTGAAAAACAATAACAGGCTTACAACAGGGTTTATAGGAGTGTGAGGAGGGGTTTTATGACTTAATATATATAAAAATAATAATACAAACACATGGTTTCTGCTTTGCAAATTTTTACATTTCGAGGGAATACTGTAAATCACTTTTTCCAACTCTTCCCATGTCCTAATCTAATAGTTTATCAAGTGTAAAAGTTTTATATGTCATTTGTTGGGCTTCTTTGGCTGCTAAAAATTTCTGTGAATAAATAAACAGACAAGTTTTCTTAGCATATACATTTTTGATAGATGCAAGATTATCAGGTTTATCCCATGTTTTTTTTATGGAAACGTGACTATTCAAAGAAGAAAATGACAAGCTCAGATCTCATCAGCTTAGTAGAAAGGGGAAGGGTATGTCTAACAGGACTGTTAGGTACTTTCTAACAGAATTTGAAAAACTGGTTTAAAAAATGTTTAATTAATACTAACCACATATACACAAAAAACCTCCTAGTGATTGCTTTGGTTGCTAGCAGATTGCCAAAGTCATCTGTAGTTTGCATGGAGGATGCCAGCTTGTCTGCTAACACAAGTATATTAGTAGATGAGCAGCAACCCGGTCTTTAAGTCTGATGTCATTAGTTGTTTCCAGGTCCAACACACAACAGCCTTAATAAACGAAGAGTAGTTTGGACTGAGAATTAGGGTTCATACTCATCACTTAAAGACCGGATAAAACTTGAATAAGTGCAATGCAAACTGGAAATGGAGAACATTGACTTTCAAACTAAAAGTTGTGCCTTTTAGCTACAGTTAAGACATGTCAAAAGGCCCAACTTTTACCTTGAATTCAAGTTTCTATCACTCTTCACAGTCTTACTTCTTGAAGAGTAGTTGGGAAGTGTTTACAGAAAAGGCAGTTCCTTGAAAAGTATGGTTGACCACAGCAATCTGCTAAGCTGTTGCAAAGAGATTTTTGCCAATGGTCAGGGAATACACATTTTTCTCTACCATCTCAGTAGTTGCCAGAAAGTTGTGGATTGGACTGTAGGCCTTGTTTACAGCTTTTGGTACTAAACACACAAGATTCTGTGGTCGATACTGAAAGCTGTGCAAACCAAGAAATGACAAAACTTAGAAGCAATAAAAATAATATCTGCACTCTTTGAACTGAAGCATACAGAAGGCTGTTGTGTGTACTTATGCACATAATTTTTAACATGTGTGGAATATCTACACGTGATATGTAAAACACTTACATATGAAGAATGGGTAACACTTCAGATTAATGGGATGCAGAAAGCAGATCATTTGTGAAGGAAATTAGTAAGTACAACAAATTCTCTGTGAAGGAGAGTTTCAGTCTCTGTGCTGGAATTATGTTCAACTATGTCAAATAAATCTTTCAGGCTATTATTTATTAATCATTTGCAAATGATTTTGTTCATAACTTAACAAAAGTTTATATATGACTTGCAACACACTTGTAAGTTGTTAACAGCGCTTACTGACTTTCAAATATATATTAATGATTTGTAAAAGATTCATTAATCATTAATTAAAGGTTTCTAAATACTTTGTCAAAAATATTATAAGTGTTATCAAATATTCCTTGAATGTTGATAAGTTTTCTGACTTTATCATCTGAGAATTCATCTAAAATATCTGCACTACTTTCTAAAGCTTCACCAGTATCTCTGTTTCACATTAAAAAGAGGTTCTTAAAATTGTCAACAACTCACCTTTTTGAACGTGACCTTTGGCTTTTCAGAAATTCTGCACTCTCTTTAACCCAGTGACAGCCCCTTACTCTTGGAATCACCATGCCCTATCCCTTGAAGATAAAGAGATAGAGCTTCTTTTACTACTTCCTCCCACTTTTAAATACCTGCCTGCACACACAGAGAGGACTGTAAAAGCAAAAGAAGTTAAAGTAAAAATAATTTTTATGAGATGCTGGAAAAATTGCCAGAAAAAAAACCCTGTATTTGTGAGTGTTGTAATATTTGGGCTTGAACACAGTGCATCCCCCTTTATTTATCTTGCCCAAGAACACATCAGCGTGCAAACCACAGTCACCCATGATCTATTACAAAGAGACATCTGATTTGTTGATGTGACTTTAAAAAACTCATTCCTTTCCCGATAGTCTATGCTACAGACCTTTTTTTTATTTGCCAATTTTCTTCTTAGCTATTTTCTATCATAAAAGAATGAAAAATGTAGTTCACATCTGACATAGCTAAGGATTTAATTTCTTCTCAGATCTAAGCTGCAATGGATTCTTGCCAGGAGAGTCATAAAGTCATCCTCACAAAGAGAAAAAAGACACCCCTCTCAATGATTAAAACAATAAATCTGATTAGCTTTTCCTTCTTCATTTTTACAAGGATTCTATGATGTGTGGGAGCTAGTGGGTTAGTAAGATCCAGCTTATTTCATTCCTCTCCCCAGGTGTGCCTAGGCAACATGTGAAACCTGAGAGTAGATTAAAGTGCCAATCCCGGAGAGGAAAAATGCTTTTAGGAACTTTTAAAACTGTGTTTAACGGTGTGTTTTTAGTGCCTCCTAAAACCAACACACTGCACCACATGGCCAAGAAGGAAAGACAGAGCATCCTACAGTGTGAGAGAAAGGCAGGAGAGAAAGAAGGAGAAAAGAAGGGATTTTGTTACTTTTCAGAGTAACACAGACTTTTTCTTGACAAAAGGTCTGAACTTTATCTAAGAACCAGCAGAAAACAAGGACAATAGTTTTTCTTTGGTTAACTTGTGTCTATTTTTAAGACTTTATGCTGTGCTCAAGCATTTACCAACTAAATGTTTTTCCTTCATTAAACTTGTATGGATAAAATGTGATTGTGTTTAGTTCATAGTTTAGATTAATTTAACTGCACTTTTTGTTTGATTGTGATTATTACACAAGCTTGTGTGAATAATTGTTGTGGTACTTAAAAGTGAAGCACATGTAAACCAAAACAGCAGCACCTACTTGTGTAAAGTTGGACCAGCTGTTACTGTGTCGCTAAACTAGCATACCACAGTGAGGGCAGGACCCTCACTCTTGCAGCTAGACCACTGTTGCATAAACCATATGTAAGTGAAGATCATCTGGACAGCAGTGTCCATTCTTATCGATGCAGATTAAGAATGCAACTAGTTTCTCCAATTTCAACCAAACCTGGCTAGCTAGCTTGTTTGTTAGCAGTAAACATTACCGATTTACACCCCGCAGAGAAGGTTTACAGGCAAACATATAACAGTTAGACATAAAAGCAAAACTCAAAGTCTAAAAAATAGAAGACTGGTAGTTGCAAAAATGTGAAGAGTAATAAATAAATCACCATGACAAATGCTGTATAGCTAATTTCTATTTCAAAATGTAGAAAGGTTTGTTTTACTGTGTGTCTCTTAAAGTAGTAAAAGTTGGGTTTCCCCTAGGAGGCACAGAGGGCTTCAACCAAAACTGCAAGCAAATTCTGGTTTGTTTGTATTTTTACTTTACTTGAGAAATTATTAACACTTGATAACCATAAAAAATAACACTTTATACTTTTTTTTCCAGTATACTTACACGAGAGCATTGGTTACAAGTTACTTTTCAAATGAAGACTTTGACATTGAAAATGTCAAAAAAGAGTTCACAAGACACTGTGTAAGACTTGTATAAATTATATTGCGTATTAAACAGAGTTTAAGAGCTTTTTAAATTTACTCTAATTAATTTGGAGGTGATATTGATGACTGGACAAAGCAAACACTGTGATGACAGGTTTTTTTTTTAAGTGTGCAGTGAGATATTGGAATGCTTTGTGCTTTCTGCGGTGTTAAAAAACACATTTAATTTGAATTTACTACACAGCAACACTATAGAATGACCATCCGGTCGTTAAGTGATGATGTGACGAATCCTACTTCCGGGCCTAAAGTTGTCATGTTCGCGTACCGGCAGGCAAGGAGAGAAGGACCCAAAATGCAAGTTTCAGTGAGGCGAAGTGGAACTCAAAGTAACCACTTTATTAGCAGGTTGCCAGTAAACAGCGGACCAACTAAACTGGGAAAATACAAACTAACAGGCAGATACACACAGACGGAAAACAGAGTACAGAATGAAGGTGAGTAGACATTAACGATGCGACAGAGAACAAAGGTAACACAGGGCTAATATACACACGGCAGTAATCAAGGGATGAGGCACAGGAGGGGAACACACCTGGGAGAAATCACAGCTGACGAGGCAGGGGAATAGTAACCTGAACACACTGACACCAGACACGAACCTCCAAAGTAAAACAGGAAACCAGAAACAACTTACGAGGAGGCAGAAGACGCTGCACTTATTCTAGAATAATAATCAACACTATAGAAACATACCAAAATATAAAGAACTGAAGAAGCTGGGTCAGAATGACCCAGAACCGTGACAAAAGTAGTCTGCGTTTAATATGGCTTTTGTGTTGTTAAGATGTTTAATGTTATGTATTTTCTTCTATTTAATCTCAAAAAGCTCCTAAAACAATCAGTGATAACTGTTGGCCTCTCTCGGCTTTTATTACCGCTAATCTTTTATTTAAGCTCGGTTTTTAAAACCTTAAGATGTAACTACAGCCCAGCCCATGCAGCAGTATATGAATGACTAACCTCGTATGGTGGATGGATTATCTCAGTTTTTCTCCTGGCTGAAGTTTGGTCTTTTTACAGCATCCTGCCATGCGATTACATTTGTTCCTGACCACCGAGAACACTCAGGTTAACTTTTATCGAGTGGAAAAAAAACTTAGCTTGTTTATATTATGCTAACATAGCTGTGTCGCTAGCGGTCACGTAGCACATCATTATAAACCAGCTAGCCAAACTTCAGAAACCCTACAAACATCACTGCTGTTTAGTTTTCTGTCTTCATTTATGTTGGAAGTGATACCAGAGCTGTACGTTTTAATTTGTTTCCAAAACCCCGCAGTCAGGACATGCTATATTGTATTTAGATAGAAGCTAGCGCTAACTTCCTGCTAACTTCTAACTCCGTTAAATGTCATAAATTCTGTTTTCATGGATGCCTGGATGTTAAACTCAATTGTTACACTTGGTAGAGCAGAACGCTGATCATTTTATTAAAGATGAAAGACTTTAGACAGTTTTTCAACTCTCAGTAATGCCATAGTGATCGTTTGATATATGGAGTTGCAGCGGAGTTTAGGCCCAGACACGGCTAGTGACGTCAGACTTAACGACCGGATGGTTTCTCTCTGTCTTTGTTTTTTCCAAACTACTTTGCTGTTGATGCTGTTGATAGGTAGTCTCATTATATTTGACACATTTTTTTTCGGGGGGTACAGGGGACATTGAGAGCACATGCACTTGAATAACCACCCCAAAAAGGTTATCAAGGTGGACAGGCTTCTGTTCTGGGGCAATATTGGGGGCTGTTTCTTGATGTCAAGGAAGGGGCGAGCTGATTGATTCACAGATCTTGAGAAATGGTTAAGTAACCACCTCACCACCTCACTTGGAAACAGGAAACTGGGGCTCCCTCCTGGAGCCTGGCCTGGGAGAAGAGCTTATTGGTAAGTGTCCTGTGGTCAAACCTAAGTCATCAGGCTTGGCCAGGACAACTGGAAAAATTGCATGGATCTATGTGGACCTACCACATGCACGGATAAGCACTAGAGTTTGGTGTTGTATGAAGTGGGTGGCAAACAAAGGCTTTTTGTCCTTCCTAATCTGAACCAGAACAATGTTTTTAACACATATGTGGAAGTTGCTGAGTTAGCTAAAAAGCACTGCACAAAACTTTTCAGAAAATCTAACATACATATAGTTAAAAACAGTTTTCTGTTAACATTTCTTGGTTGTCAATGTAACAATACCAGTGACCTTTAAATTTCTGCACAGCAACGAAAGTGAACTTTAGTGACTTAACTATTCTGTTACATAACTGACTTAATGATGGCACAATTGATATGAAGATAACTGCTATTAATACATTTATTATATTATATTATTTATGACTCAGATACTCTATCATTTCCAGCATGTATAAACTGTAAACTTTGCTCTGTGATGGTTTTTTATTATAACTCACCAACAGAGTCGCAGCATAGTGAACAGAAGATAGAAAACATTAGTCACTTGTTTTCTAACTCTGTTACAAAACCAAAACATCTGCCATCCAGCCAGTCAGCTAAAACCAGTTTGAACTGTTAAACACAAGTCGACTTTCTTCCAAGAAAAGTCGAAAAGAACCCTTTATTAAAAACTGCTTCAGGAAAGTAAAAATGTTTGTTTTACTTTTCAGCTGCAAAATGCTTTCTTTGTAATATTATATTGCAGTCAATAATATTAGCAGAACTATCACTAGTTTGAAACAACATTTAAAGGAAAGGGCTGCATTGTCCTCTTCAGAGTTTTAACAGGTTTGTTTTTTTTTTTTTTAGCATCATACAACCTTAGCAAGGGATGCAGTCAGTCAGGGTTGATCAAGCTCCTTCTCGTGTACAGGTATCGCTGTGCCAGCCATAGCTCATTTTTCCTAATCCTCCCACCCACCTTGAAGTTATAGTATCCTGACATCTTCGGAGCTGGCCAGATGAGGTGGTTCATAAAGGTCATATAAGGCTGCTGACAGACAGTGGACTTTGTAAGGATGTGTATTACCCTTGTCCCTACTGAGAACTCAAGTGAAACCTTTTATGTTGGTTGTCACAGAAGTCCCTGTACTTACCTGTGATGTAGTACATCTGCTAGCTTAAGGGGTATGGCACAATCACCACAAGGTCCCCCTTATGTTTCCTTGATCAGATGGGGAACCCATCTGAGCCTTTCCTTGCTAGACCTCTTGGTCATCTTAAAAGCAGTGAACTTCTCGCAGACTGCAGACTAACCCTTTTCCATGACTGGTCCCTTCCTTTCTTCTATCACCACTATGTGCAGCTGTCTCATGCTCTTCAGTGTCTACATGAGCTGATGGAGATCCTCTAATTTACTGCCGGTCGTGTTCACGCTTTGTGGAGCTTTCTTCTTCAGCAAAAACCTCTCAACCACTCATGACGATGGCAGCCATTGTCTGCACCGGCTTTATCTTTGACTGTTGCTTTAATGAAATCATCTTTGTCAAACTGCAGCTACCTCTTTTCATTGTAAGTCTTGAGCCTCTTGACTCAACAATAGGCTGAAATCATCCTGTATCTCACCACAGATGACAGCTATCACACACTTCATCTTGGCCTTGTAGAACTTCAGGTCCTGCAGGTTCTTGTATATGTTGCAAACACACATACACCTAAAACATTATGCTGTTGCAATGGGATTCATGGGCATCACTCAAGCTGTTTTTATGTAGTGGGTCGCTCTGATTTCTTTTTTTTTTTTTTTTGAGAAGATATGGCTCTGGCTTCTGGCTTCATGTTGGCTTTCTAAATTTTCCAGCTATTTTATTGTGTTACAGGGGTTGTTTACTGGGGATCATCTCAATGATCATCACCTAGGGAAAACAGACACGAGGACAGAAGTTTCCATAATACATCATGTGCAATGGTAAAAACCTGAGTGAAGTGTTGACTGATGCTTAGCTTAAATGAAAAGAAAAATTCTCAGCACTTCCTGTTGTCATTTCTCGTTTGTTAAAACATTAAGAAAAACTGAAAAAAAGGATTATTTTAAATAAAAGAAACACAGAAATGTATTTTTCTCTCTCTAGTCGCCTGTCTGACCATGTTCTTGATGAGGGTACTTTTGACCCCTTTATACCTGCGCTTGTAAAAGCAGCCGCATGGGGTCCCAACAAGGGAAGAAATGTAAGCCATGTGACACAAGACAGTACCTATAAATATGTCCAAGATCACAAGGGCACTTTATACAGGGGTGGGCAGACAGCTTTTTTACCAGCGCGTCTACAACATCTTAAAAAGTTTCTGTCGTGTCATATGAAACCAATAAAAAACATATACTTCCTTCCCAGCAAAGAAAAGCCTCAGAACCTGCCACAACTCTCAGCCTTTCTACCAACCGCCCTGTTTTCTCTCAGTTCTCAGCATTTTAGTACCAAGAAACAGTTTATATATTTTCTAAATTTTCCCATGCCCTTCAAATGCTGCATTGCACTTTCCTTCTGTCCCTGTGAACTCTTTGCAGACAAGCAAAGGAGGCTACTGTAGATTTGTGTCAGGAAAAGGATGTTTGAGAGGATTAAGATGAGAAGTAGTGGTAATTAGATAAAACTAACTCTCTTACAGACTGGATAATCCATTTGTTGTCCAGACACATTGAATCTACAAAAATATATGCAGAAAGGTAGCTGATCTCTGTTATAGCAACAAAGATGATATGAATGAAGAATTGGAAGACATGCAAGATATAACACAAGACAGTGATCCTGGATACTCACCTATCACAACTTCCCATAACACATTCAGACATACAAAGGCACAGAGTGCACTATTCCAGCATTGCTGCCCTTGTCTGCAAACACAAATCATGTAACTGCGTGAAGTTCAACTGCAATAATAACATTAAGTAAGCCATAGTTAGTTAGGGCACTTCTGATGACAGTTAAGGGTAAAAATAGATCACAATGATGTCATTACGCTTGTAGCTCTTCAAAGTTACTTAAATATTCCTAAATTATTCTTGAATGATGAAATTATATCAAACATTTTGAGTTCAGAGGTCTGTTCCTTGTGGAACATGGTTTTTGTTGTATATGACTCCATAATAATTTCATATTACTCGAGTTTCATAAATTCTGTTTTGTAGCATTCCATTTAAGTGTTATTAGACTGTGCACAGAATAAGAGCAACGACGCAGCACCTCCATTAACTGAGTATATATGTGTATATATTCAGTTATCCAGATAATCATATCATACAAATCTGACTGCGTGAGGTGGACAGATCGATCAAGATCAATAGTATTGATATCGGTTTCAGGTCAGTACTAGCAACCACTAGGATTGATACTTTCTTTCTAACCCAAACATGCACTATGAAAAATGTCTTAAACTTTTTTGCATTGACTGTCACGTCTGTTTTATTTATAGCCTGTAGCTCATTTATATAACAGAAGTTGACCCACTGTTCTTTAGAGACGGGCACATTTACATTCCAGGTCTCCAGTGTCACAATCACAGTGATTTAGTGGTCATTAAAATGTGTCCATAATTTAAAAATTGATGATGATTCATCTCATAAATCATGACTCACTGCTCTCCTCTACATAAACTGCCATTATAGGTTAAAGTTATCGGTATCCATATTGGTATCGATACCAATATTGGTGTGGCCTTGTATTTACTTCCATGCCAAAATTTGCAGTATCACACACCAGACTGTGCAAAAGGTTCAGATATGTACCTGGTACTGCATTCCTTTTTCAAATTGGAAAAGTACAAGAAACGGCACGATGCAACCTATTAAAAACATATAATGTAGACTATTTTATGATATGTTCACTGACATATTCACAATAGCTTGTTGGATCAAACTTAACCTGAATAAATGTTCTACAGCTAGATGAAATTAAGGTTATGTGAGCTTGTGTCATTTTACTTCAGGAAATTATTTCTTGTATATTTGTTGCTAATGCAGTGCAGTAAGTCTAACTGATTGTGGTTAGATTTCACGTACTTAAGTGGTTAAACACTTGTTACGTGAAATAAAAATAAAGCAGCAGGTCCAGGATAATGGTAAAAAGTACAAACCACTCCTGATGTATCACTGACACAGACAGTCGTGGATTGAAGATCCTCTCTCTGTGTCTCTCTTTGGGACAATGAAAGTCTTTAATCAGGCCATGGCCTGCTAATGAACGGAGGCGGGTAGACAGCCTGGGGAGAGGAGAGGCAAAGAGGAAGGCAATTTCTGGAAATGATTACAGACTCATTTCCTTGTTTATCCTGCCTTTGAAAATAGAAAGAAAGACCCCCTGCCCTCCACCCCCACAAGTCCTCCACTTATTGTGTCACAGTCCCCGCTCCCCTCCACTCCCCACCAACAGCATCTGTCTACATCCCTCATTGGTCCATCCTTAATCACCCTCACTCACACTCCACGCTCTTTCACTTTTGCTCCTGTGCTTTTCAGATTTGTTTCACTCTTTCAAAAAACTATTTTCTTCATTCATCCATCTTTTCTTCCCGTTCCTCTTGTTTCCCTCTTCCTTGCACTGTGCTCTATTGTGGAACTAAGGGTCCCACTTGTAAACAATTTCCCTACAAGATCAAGCTGGGTCCCGTCCCTTTTCATATTGGGGCTCTGGCCTGCCTTGGCTCTTGTCTGCTTCAAGTGTGCGAACTGGTTAGGACTGAAGCTAATGGCTGGAAATCTCTAACTAACCTCTCCAACAGCTGTTTCCAGAGTCCCCTATTTATTGTGCTTGCTTTTAACCATGTGTCCCAGAGCTCCCCTCCACCTCACCCCACCCCATCGGCCTTTTGCACTCTGCTTCTCTGGCAAAATGTAGGAGGCACTGGGTGATCAGGCGAATAACCCTCTAGGAATTTCTCCAAAAATTTGCTTTTCCCCCCAACAAGTGGCTCAAGGCCGGAAGAAAATGAAGGCAGTAGAGTGGGAGGGAAAATGAAGCTCTAAAGCTCCCCTTTCCCCTCTATTTCTCCCTTTCTATTCTCTCCTTTCAGTATGAAGAAGAATAAGAAAAGACCCTCTATTGGACATGTCTTTCATTTTGAAACACAGGTTCAAAGGCACTGGAAAATTTGGGCCCTTTGTGAGAGTTTGAGGGTAATGATGAGAGGGGATGAACAACATCCAATTCCAAACAACTTCCTGGCCTTTTCTGCATAGAATCTCTCCAAGCCCTCGCCTGTAGAGCAGAGGCCTAATCCACACAAATCTGCACTAGCTCGAGAAAAGCTGTTTCCAGTCTTCAAGTGGGTGAAAGTACTACTGGAGTGGAGGCTGCTGGCTGACTGCTGAATCCCGGTGGGTGCCTGTTTGGCTTTCAAGCAAACACATAAATGGAAGGTCAACAGCTCCTCTGGATTTATAAGATAATGGGTACAATCATTAACGCAACAATGAATTACGCAGAACATTAACACAGTACCTGTGTTGAGGGTTAAAAAAGAAAGCCAAACAACAGTCTTCAAATCTGTCACAACAAAGCTAAAAATCTCAGTATAAATAATAAAGAAAAGATCACAAAAGAGAAAAATGGTGCACCTTTCCATCATATTACTTTTTAATGATGGACCACAAAGGCACAGAGTTAAAAGTTAACAAATCGTAAGTTCACCAGTGTATTTTGGTAATGTGAGTAAGCATGCTGATGTTCCGCCCTAGTGTCTTGTGACAAAGTGGAGACAAAATTTTCTCAGAAAGGGTTGAACTTCAGCAGTATGAGAAGGGTGCATAAACTGGCAGTTGTTTGATAATTTGCCCTTCATTATGGATCTAAACCTCATACCTAAAAATGTCTAACATGCGACACAAGAAATAAGAATATTCAGATTAAATATATACTTTTTTATATGGATGAAAGGTAAAAGAAACATTTTGCAAAACAATCACGATTTAATTTTTTTTGTGTGTGTGTTTGTATTAATACTATAAAAAAAAACTGTGTTGAAAAATGCCGTGAGTCTATTTGCTTATTGACTGACTGTACAATGAGAGCACACGCACGCCGCTTCCTCAGACGTTGAATTGCCCTGGGGAGACAGGTGACAGTCCCCCATCAAGTCACGTCGTGCCCTCTTTGTGTTAGTAACACATTTAATTTGGCCTGGCAAGTACAGTAAGCATTTAACCTAAGATTACAATAGCTGACATTGGAGGCCAACTGGCATAAGGGGACGTTATGGTACAGCAGCGGTAGTGCATTGGCAGCCTGTTGACAGCTACGGACTACCTGCAGAGAGCAAAGTTATAACACATAAAGAGTTGAAATGAAACAAAGGGTTAGACAATGAAAATTGTCTAGTGCAGTCACTGTCTGTAAATTATATACTGTGCTCTAATTTTTTATCTTTAATTGGTTGGTTGGTCTTTTTTTTTATGCTTCTGCCATTACTGCTGAACTCCTCTGTCGCTCCTTTCCCTCCCCTGGACCAGTTGTCAACCAATCAGAATTTGCATAATCACAGTACCATAAATTAAGCAACACAAAGACACAGACTTTAGACTTTAGACCACGTGCTATCATGTGAGCACAAGAGACAAAACAGAACAAACTGTACTTGAGTAAAATGTCCTATTTGTCTTCCACCAGTCTGATTCATACAGGCTCTGGCACACACTCATGCACACACTCATGCACACAATAAAATAGCAAATTATGTCTTTACTTCTCTACAAACTACATAGTCATATGCACACCCATACAAACATTTGCTACCTACACAACAAATAAGTTAAGCAAAAAACAAATAAACTTGCAAATGCGTAACTATGTACAAGCACAAACACACACTAGCCCTGTGTTGTCAAGCTGATGGTGGTCACAGGCTGTGAGGACTGATGAGCAAGATCTTGGCCGACATGCCCTGAAAGAAAGGATTTGTTGTCCTCCTTCATCACACCTACATCTTCTTTTACACTTGGCTTCTTTCACTCTTCAGCCCTCTTTCCATTTTTCTTTCACCTTGCTGAGCACATATTTCAGTGCCGCAGGACCCTCAAAATCCCCCTCCATCCCCCACCCTTCATTCCACCCATCAAATGTGGGCACCAGCTTACGATGCCACCGTATTGCCACCTACAAAACACAAACAAAACCTCGTGTCCCCGAACAAAGAGCCCTCCCTCTCTCTTTTCTTTCTGCACTGTCAGTCCTGTCCAGCTTTTCACTAACAATTAGCTGTGACGGGCTTCGCACTCATCAACTGTCGTGAGTTTAGCACCCAGTCATGAGGGGCCGTGACAGATCAAGCTAAGGCACCCTGACACCACTGGTGTGAAAGAAGATTCTAATTCCGGATAATTAGCTGACGAGAGCATGTAAGAGGACAGGGGGAGGAGGGGGAGGCGTGGGGGCTGAGGCGAAGTGGCAGTGCGTCGTAAGCACTTTCTGTCAACTTACTGTTGATCTCTGTTCTCGCTGTCGCTCATCCATCCGTCTATTTCTATGTCTGTTTCTTTTCTCTCCCGTTCACCTGACCTCATTTACTGAAACCAGCGCTCTGTATTTCATGAGATGCTCAATGCTTTATCATAACATACCTCCAGGTATTCCTAATTTATAGTTTTAGTCATGGTGTGAAGACTGTGAGTTCAACTTTAGAATAAATCTGGGGAAATTAATGGTAGCATTTTTAATGAACGAGTACAGTTATAACAACCAAATAAGAAAATTTGTGTTAAATTTCTTCTGGTCCAAAAAGGATTAGTATCACTTAAAACTGTCTTTAATTTTAGTGCTCCACACAACATAGGCTAGCACAGTGAATAACGTTGTTATCTGTTTGTAGCGTATTGCTGCTTCGAGAATCTGAAAGCAAATAGCCATGTGTTGGATGCACTGCTTTTTGTCCTAGTCGTTACTGTAGCTGTGCTGAAGAAATAGTTTAGAGAATGATAAAAAAAACAAAAAAAAACATAATAGTGACCTATTAAGGCCAGAAATAAATGACCCCAACAGACTTGTCACAAGATCATGACCTAGATAGATTGATAGATGAAAGGTTGTAATTACCTCATTTTAAAACATGCTAATGTGATGATTTTTATTATGATACATAAATCCTAAGAATTGACTGTACTTACTTTTTTAGATCACTGTCTGTATATATTTGTTTGTACTAGCTACATGTGCAAGGCAGAACAATGCAGTAAGAAAACCCAAAAAATGCACAAGCAGGCAAATATGCCCCCTCAATGTCCTCATGTACTGGCACCACATAAATTAGCATGTAGGTACTCTCTCTCTCTCACTCTCTCTCTCTCTCTCTCTCTCTCTCTCTCTCTCTCTCTCACACACACACACACACACACACGCACACGCACACACACGCACACACACACACACACACACACACACACACACACACACATTGCCAGATAGCCTAGTTATCTTGGAGGGAATCTTGACATAACGTTGGCCTAATGCAGAGTGACATTTGTGATGTCAGATTCTTTGCACTACCGGCTGGGTAGTTAATGGCTATTAGAGGCTGTGCAGACACTCTGATTGGTGTAGGAAGACAGTTTGACCCAATGTGTGTGTTTGTGTGCAAGTATGTGCGCGCATCACTGACACCTTCGTGTGATAGCTGAAACAGTGACCCAACCAAGCCAGACACGAATCGTATCTGTGCATTTACCCCAAACTTTGGAAATCTACCTCACGTGCCCATGCTCTCTTGCCATATCAACACATTTGCTGCGTTAACCATCCATGAAGATCTACATATCAGACCATGACCCAAACAGTTTTAGCCCAGCACCGGGGCTTCTGTGTGCAGCATTTGGAGTGGGCCCATCCAACCATGGTCAAGGCGGGCCCCAACTATAGGTTTGAGCCAGACACAATAGGGAGGACTGATGATTTTGAAATGATATCTATTACTGTTAGTGACAGCAGTCCCAGACAGTATGTTTTGATGCTCGTAGAGAGTGACAAGCTGAGCAGAGTGACACTGATGGCTGTGGGCACAAATCAGAATCGCTTTACCGCATCGGCAGCACCCCAGCGCCGCTACGCTCTCCCTAACCCCGGCGCCAACCCTCTGCCCTCTGCTACCTTCTCAAACCGTGGGTGAGAAGTACAGAGAAAAATCTGGAAAGGTAGGGGAGCAAGAGAAACAAACAAAACATGTACTATAGAGAAGGAAAACAAGTTGAATATTAGTATTAAATAAAAAAGAAGTGTGAAGATTGAAGAAAAGGGATTAAAGAATGAGAATATCTGTGCAATCGTATTTACCACTAGGTTCTGGTATTTTTCATTTCTCTGTCAGCAGAGTTTGTTTTTGGAGAGAGAATGAATAAAAAATGTTACTGGGGAAAGATGAGAACAAGATAAAGTGCAAGAATAAAGAAAGCACGAGGGAGGAAAACAGAACTGTCAAGATGTGCAGCAAACTTCCTTAATGCTTTAAAAATGAGGCATGCTACTGGAATGGATTCCCAAGCGGATTGGGAAAAAAACTTGTTAATCTAGGATGTGTTGACATTTCTCTGGCTTGAAGCGCTTCCATTTCCACCTATAATTGAAAACATCTTAAAAAGCAAAGGAAATGGATCTCTTCTAGTCTTACATGTCCACCCAGAAATCAATTTAAAAGTTTGTAAAGTGAAGCCCACAGCTTTCCTGATTATAGGGATATTATCTTTAAAAAAAAGAAAAAGAAAAAGAAAAGTGCCAATTGATTGTAGCAGAAGGTCAGAGAAGCATTCACTGATCTTGCTGTGTGTTGTGTGTGGCTTGCTTTCAAGATTTTAAGAAGTTTTAAAGACTAATCACGAGTAACAATTAATGTACACATAAGCAAGAACGCTAAATACGTAAATGCACGTCCATGCTAACACCAAAAAACAACAGACATTAGTGCACATAGCCAGAGATGGTGAGCAGGCGGTGTTTCTCTGTGTGTCAGACACACCAGCATGCGGCTCCTGAACCATAGACAGGAAATGTAGTAGTGCCCACTCAGCTGAAAGGCCTCTGGCCACCATGCCATCACAATCTCTTCAGCACTTCGGGACCCCCGCCGCTCGCTGCATCTCCCTTTCCCTTTCTGCCTCTCGCCTCTCCCCCAACCCGCGTTTATTTCTGTCAGCTTCCATATTCTTGTCTTCACAGCGCGTTTGCCCATACTCACAAGACATTTCTAGTCCGTGCAGGCGAGGCGTTGCCGTCGACTGTGGGGACCCCTGGTAAGATGGTAAACAGGCACACCAGCTTCTGCAGGCAGGCTCCCCAGTTGTACAGGGGGCCTGGGGACACGTCGGAGTCAGACTTTCCTTTTATCCTTATTCTCTACAGGGACGATCAGTAGGCCTGTTAAGGTCCTGGTGTGACACCGCCTGTCCCATAAGATACACCAACGCAGGCAACTGGCTCTTACCCTGCAGTCCTACGGCCTCCATATGCACACATCACTACAATAAGGGTCCTTCAGTGAAGGCCCCAGCTTTCCTGATTTCAGGGATATTATCTGAAAAGATTGTCGCCAGTGGATAACAACAAAAGGTCATAGCAGCATTCACTGATCATGACCATGATAAACACAATATGATCAGAGAGCAGCATTTGTGGACTGAGAGCTGCAACCTATTAAAAGTAAATATGGGGTTAAGTATTTAAAGGAGTTTATGTCCAGACTATTCCAATACCCCTGTGAATGAGCGGTAAATACAGGCTACATTCAGCATTCTGCAATCAACGTGCAGATTGTGCTTCGTTTTCTGAGAACTCACTATAATAAGTATAATATCCGGCACAAATTAATAACAGAGTCAATTGTCGCATCCTATAAACGGGTTATCATAACTCAACAGGAAATAATGATTGCTAGCATTCATGATTTACAAACTGAATGTAAACTGAATCATCCTTTATTAAGTTTTGAACACATAGTCAGAAGGCTTGCCTCAGCATGAATTTGCTGTCATTCTTTGACATGAGCAATCCAATCACATTTAGCTCTCTGATGGAGAGATGAATTCTTGCTATAATTCAGAGTTCTTACAGAAGCTCTGCAGCCTCAGGTTGGGGTTGTCGCGACCTAACCGTGTTGTCTTTAATTAGATAGGACCTGAATCACTGAGGTCAAGGTACAAAGAGTGAGAAAGCACAATGAACATGTGATTCATATGGAGATAAAAGAAAGGGAATGCAGGAAAGGGGTTGAGAAAGAATTGTAAAATGAAGCTGAAAGAATGAAGAATGAATTAAAAAAAACATGACCGGAAAAGTAATCACCATCAAGTCTTAAATCTATTTTTTTCCCCATCATGCCCCTTTAGTGGGCTTTTTAAATGGTCCAGTTTTATTTCTACAGCTTCCTGACAGCCTTCTTTCTGATGTACTACCCTTTAATGAGATGAGCAAGGAGGAGGGCTTCAAGAATTGATGGCTGTCATTCTTGTAGGTTGCCTCCTGCTCCTGCCTCTGTACACTAGTTAGGGGTGATAAAGCCCATATATATAATGATCAATCCCAGTACACTGATTTACAGTGTTGACCCTTAGCATGCCCTGATAGCAGAGACAATTGTCTCAATTGAGAAACATAGGTCCACTCTTATACCAGGGACATGTTGTTAATCCCTTCATTAGACTTTATGTAGTGTACTTACTATATGTATGATGACAGATGGATACAGAGAGATGCAAAACTTAATAGGAAAATGAACTATTTATTTTCAATTAAAAACCAACATGACTTGACTCTGAAAGTAAACTAGTGCTGACAAGTAAATGTGTGTTGAGGATTCATCATGATATGTGGATGTCTGGAACATGAATAAAATAGATGTTTTTTAGGAGGGAATTTTGTATAGTTGAATGAAATTACTGATCCTCATGCAGAATTTAGTCCTCCATAAATATCTTCCTCTGCTTCTAAAATTTTAAGAAATGCAGCATTAAAAAACTAAAATTTGACAATAAATAGACTATAACTGAAATTTCTACTGAGCTAAGTGAAGCAAGTTCATCACTAGGGTCACATTTTCTTAACAGGGCGAAATAGGATCTGAGCTCAATCCCCAAATAGTCCTCTTTGGTTTGATTAGTTTTGATTTACAAAAGTGGTTCTGTTTTCTAAACACAGGCACAGTCAGTTCATTTCAATGTCAAATGCAAAAAAAAATATGTTTTTTTGTGTGTGTGTGCTAAATAGCGACATAGTTGACAGTAAATTGCATGCTTATTCTTGTCCTTATATTTTGCTCCTTGGAACTCCCAAAAATTTCCCACCTCTTATGCACAAAGTCTGTCTGTGCTGGTGCAGCACGTCAGTAAATCTGGCCTCTTGAGTCCAAAAGTCACCGCTGGTGGGCTGCTCCAGAAGGACAGATGGACTCAGGTGACAACTTGTGTCTCTCCCTCCGTAAGGCCGAAATGTAGACCTCCACAGCCTCCCCACAGCCAGTGTTTTCTGGCAGGTCATAAAAGATAATTGTGTTGCCTGGGCTTTTTAAGAGTTAGCCAACGAGGACTCCAGGGTGGCCAAGAGGACTTAATGTGTGCTTACCATGACATAGAGACAGTCAGGTTCTACGTCTACACCAAAAGCACAAATACGACATCAATCTGCACCATGTCTCCAATTTTAAGAAAGAAGGACAAGAAGGATGAAAGAGGGGGAGGGGCCTTTTGATTGTTAGTTTCAGGCATGCACCATAACTATGCATTGAAGAAGTGTGTGTTTGTGTGTTTGTGTAAGTGTCTAGGTGTGTGTGTGTGTGTGTGTGTGTGTGTGTGTGTGTGTGTGTGTGTGTGTGTGTGTGTGTGTGTGTGTGTGTGTGTGTGTGTGTATTCCCACCTATGTGGGAATGTGTTTCTGTGTGTGTGGGCCATGACAGACCCAGACCCAGCAATCTACAGGGAGTCGTTGCCCTGTAGCCCCTACCCTGCTATAACTTCATTAGGTGCAGGTAATAGCACCGTAGTCCAGGAGCTCATAACATGGAGCCAGAGGCCCATCGGCTACCCGCCGGCCCAGCCCACACAGATACACCAATGGTATTTCTCTGCCTAATCTTTGGCTATATGAGCAGAAGTATCATTTAGTGAGGAGCCTATATAACCTAATATGATACTGCTACTTGAAAGTTGAAAAAACTCACATTTTTTGAACAACACAGAAATTACACAAGTCGATTCTCTCTATAAGTCTGTCGTGAAATGTGAATAAAGGCTAAGAGCAAATGACAGAAAAAAGGCATTGATTTTTAAAGTCTTCACAAATCCATATCTTTTCACACCCATGATGTAATAAAGCTGGTCCAAATGCGGTCCAAATTCTGCTGACAGCTAGGTTGTGGTTACTGCTTTGTTGCAGTCAATGAGAGAATGAGCAAAAATGTGCTGCTTCTTCAAAAAATAATAGATTAAACTCCTGGATAAAACAACATAATCTTAAAAATGTTGCACCCTAAGGTGTAACAATCGATTCCAAGTGGAAAGGATTAAATTACATTATGTCATTGTCTGTAGCCTATTGTTTTGGAAGTTGTCACTCACCCTTGGTGATCTGCCAGCTGGAAACAATGCCAGAAAAGAAGAAAGACTTGTTTTATAACTGCGGCGTATTTATAAAAGTCACAGGGTCACTTACATACTAGAGCAGTAGATCATACGGAGACTTGAAAATGTTTTCCTCCCATTTATAAGCTCTCCATTTTTTTCCGTCCATTTAGGGCCAAACAACTAAATTCAAATTAGCTTAGTAACAATAAGTGAAACTAAAACTCAATTTAAATTTCAAACTATATTATATGTAATGCCTTAAATGGGTCCAAATAAAAGATATCCAGTACAGACTAAGGACCGACAGGGCTACCATCAACTACATTTTAGTGTGTGTATTGAAAGGCATGTCTTATTTGAATAATCAGCCTGGTCATATACCGCAACACACACACACACGCACACTGATGTGAAGGAGCCCCTAGTTTATTTATTTGCCATGTGTCTGAACTTCCCTGTCTTGATGTTGTTGTGTTGTAAGTGAGTCAGAAAGGGGCCCCTAATTAAATCACGAGCTCTCCTGTTGGATTGAGACTATCCCATAGATCTATGGTAATACACAGCCCGGGGTGGAGGACAATTCCATTAGTGTAAGACAGGGGCTGTGGCTGATAGCGCTACAGATAGGGCCCCTTCCTTACTACAATACCTCTTGGCTGACTGGCCGTTTTCCTGTTTAGCCTCAAGTTTTATAGCACTAATCAGCAGCGGTTGCCTAAATCAGAATACATCTGCCCCTCGCACTTGAGTGCTAGACATACAACGATGTAACGTCAACGGGCTCTAAGTACCTCGCTCTCAAGGGCACCGGAAATGAGGGGACTAAGGGGCCACTGAAAGACATCGGCACCATCTCTTTATGGGGGCAGCCGATGTGCTGCTGCAAGGCAGTTGTGTCTCTTTATAATCGTCACACAAAACATGCACCATTTAAGAAGATTTCAATCTTTTTCTATGCCATTTCATGCTGATTTGTTCCCACTGTGAAAAGATCCCCCTAAAGTGCCAACACAGACAAGAAAAAAAACCCACACTGGCAAATTGTCAGTGCTGATTTAGGCCATAGAGCACGCGGCCTTCATATGGTCAAGAGTATGGTCCGTGGTCCCGACTTCCCTTTGTGCCACTTGTGGGATCACCACAGCTGCTGCAATCATATGATGTTCTTGCAGGCTCATCTCTGTATCACAGTGAGAATACAGAAGAAGAGCAGCATGAGAGGATGTTTTCATGACGTGATCATCTTATTGTGTTTCTTTTCCAGAACCTATGTTAATAATATTGTATTCAAAATGGTGATTGGCAACTAAAATACTGTAGTTAAGTACACAGCTTTTTTTCTGCACAGTGGACTATTTTTTTATGCCCTTACTTTTAGGTTTACCTCCCTGTGCACTGTGTTCGATTATCTGGCAAAAGTGTTGTGGTATTTACACGTGTTTTGATCATTTGAGTGTTTTGTGTTTGTTGCCCTGACTTTCAAACATCGCATCTCACATCTCAGCAGCCACATTGGTGAATATAATAAAGAATGGAAATGATAGCAAAACCTGTGACCTATTTTGAAAGTCAAATTGTTGCTTTTATTGCATTTATCAACATTCAGGGAGTGTAAAACATGCACAGACTACACTGTGTGTGCAATTTTGAGCCACTGCTCATATTTATTTAGCTAATCTTCAAAAAGTTATTCCACATAAGGGAACAAAAATAGGATAGGCTTTGGTAAAGCCTGTGATGAAAGCCCGCCACTCTTGTTTTTATTGTCCACTCTCCACCAGGCAGAGTGTTGTGGGAATTCTAGAGACTTGTGGCTGCTGTTTGATCACACTATAGGAGTCTGACCTGTCACTAAGTGGTGGCAAACATGGCCCACACACAGAGCAGCGAGGCTCTATGCATTCATATGTGTGCATGTGTTTCCCACACACAGTGCAACATACCTCACTAGAGCAGGCAGGTCATAACGTGTCAGGGTGTTGAGGATTCATAATGGCCATTTAGCCTTCAACAGCTAATATCAGCACTGCTGATTTACAAGGAATTGAGTTGTTCAGTCTCTGTGCTCGGAGCTGCTTCCATCACACCTGTTTGATATTAGCTGGTGTGAACATAGAACACCCATAATGTACAAACACATACAATGATTTATACAAAAACAATGTTGCATACATTTTCCCAGGACTGGACTTCATACCAGCATATAAGATACACCCAAACATGTGGCAGCAAGGCAATGGCTCTGGTAACCAGCTGTCTGCAGCCAGGCAGAGTGGCAAGGGACCGCAGGGAGCCACTGAAACTCCAGGGACTATGACAGAAGCATGATGACAAGTGATGATGACGCCCTCCCTCATGCATGTGTCCCTAAACTGCATAGGACAGCACCCTCAGCAACAAGAAAGAGGGAGATCACGCACCATGCTAAGCTAATAGTCATGATATGCTCTGTTCAAGTCAGCTCTGATAGAGGGTTGACCTGTGATCACTGTTGATAGGCGAACAATGTGACTCGTGCATGTCGGATTGCATATAAGAAAATGGCAACTCGTCCCTCGAAAAGTGTCTGAATTTGGCAATGAAAACCAGACAACAAATGTTGAAGAAACTCCTGAGTTTAGAAAGAATCAGCAGTTGCTTCTGGCTATACTAATACATTTTGTTTTTGCAACACAAAGAAATTGGTCCCTATCCAGAAAGATGTTTTAATGCAGTTCAGAAGCAACGTCTAGAAAGACAAATACATATTTACTTGCACTGCACATGTGTCTGTATTACTTGTATAAAATACTGTAGACTAAGAATAGCAACTAAGTCCAGAGATTTCGTTGGTGGGACTGATGAAAATGTTAGCAGAAAAATGTAAGTGTAATCTGTCACTGTGGCAATGGGTCAGGAGTTTCCAGTTATATACTGACTTGGCTATAATGTTTAATTGTTTAATGTTTAATTTTTGTGACTGTTAACACCCGACCAGCATATCGTCTGCACCATCGTATCTAAATGTCAGGTCTGACCGTCTGGACTAAAACACAGCTCCATCCTTTTAAAACTGGTTTAGGGCTTTTCCAAAAGTTTCCATTTTAGGGCCCAAATTCTGGAGTAGTGTAAGGTGCAACCTTAACAAGGGTTAAACTTCTGCAAATACAGGATTTGACCTCAAATTCACCCACAAAAAGTTTCAGAAATATCACTCAAGTGCTAATGGACACTGTGTTTGGTGTTTGTTAAATCTATTTGGTGGAGAGTCATTGTGCAAACAGCATGCGCACGGAGGTTTGACTAGACACACACATACAAAAGCTCAATTTTTGGCTCTTCAAGCTTCGGCTCTTTACACACAAACATACACACTCACTTGGCCCTGTGAACCAACTGGAGACCAGAGAGACATTGACATGACCCAGATAATAGGCCCAAAGTCTTGCCTCCACAATTTGATCAATTTGCAGTTTCCTCACAATCGCAGGCACCGTGCTGTCCCCCGCAGCTACTGTGTAGCCCCCCCCCCCCCCCCCCCCCCCCCGCACACACACACTCAGTCATGCAGACACATCACTGCTCACCACAGCAAGATGCTCTGCTTTTCTCCCCTTTTCCCCCCAAATCACCGCTAAGCCTGCCTGATGCCTGCTGCTCAGACACAAACGTCCTCTTGCTCCTGTCATCTCTAAGCAAGCACAGGCAGGAGGGAAAAAGCCTGACAGTTTGTCTTGTACCATATGCCACGTGGCAGCAAAGCCCAACTGATATGGTCAGAGTTTGGGCCACAGCCAAGGGCTCTTTAAAAAAAATCTATTTTACTTTGTTCTTTCTTGCATGTGCTTGAATCTTGGGCAAAAAAGTGAAATAAAAAAACATCACTGTATGGCCGTAACAAGGTTGGATTTTGTGGCAAATAGTTTCAAAAACTGATTTTTTTTTTAGCACTATTCCAATAATACCACTGCAAGAGCCTCTTCCTTGCTCGTGTGAGAGCTGCCTTGCAGAGGAAACTCCGTAAGAAGAAAAATAAGATATCTTATTGTCATTATCCCCTCCTTCCTTTCCTTGCCTGGAGAGATGTTAGTCTTCAGCCTCTCAATCAAGAAGTAACCTATGAGGTTTTTCTACACACAGCACTGGGACTGGAATTTGAGCAACACTGTCAGTGTGTGGTATGCTTGGTGAAGGCAAATTTGTTACTGGTGCTGTTTTTGACCTTTGGGGTAGCCTCGCGTCAATCATTATCCTCAGAGCAGAAAGGCAGGTCAGAAACCCTCCAGCTACCTACAAATTTACAGAAAGTAAGGCTCCTGCTCACAGCCGGAAGGGGTATAAGAAATACATGTGTGAAAGTATTAGGGAGATTAAGTATTTATTAGATTTTAAGTATAGATTTTTTTTAATTTTTTAACATTAAACATTACTAAACCTTTTTTCTTTTCAAACAACAAACAAGATATGAACTAAATCAGGGAAATATTGCCGCCATAATATGTTTTCCAACAAAAAGCCTTCACTATCTTCTTTTTATTTTGTACTTATTTTGAAAGAACAAACACCAAAGACGTGCAGCAAGAATGATTACTCTTGTCAGGAAAAAATTTGTTGTTTTTCCAGATGTTTTATTCAGCAGTGTTTCTTTTTTCTAATTTTTAAAATGAATTTTTTTGTTTTGTGAATAGTAGAAGCACAAGCTCAGTCAATGTACCAACATATGTCTGTTTAACTTTAATAGTGTCAGGGTCAACTCAGTTCAGGACTGAAATGTAAACTGTTTGTTCTTTACCTCATCATTCTCTCCTACTACATGTAACCATTCCAATATATATATATATCTTCAAGAATGTCAAATCTTTAACTTGTCAATTTTCCAGGCTCCAGTGCTTCCACGGAGAAATGTGCTGTAGTGTGAAGTGGCTGTCAGTCACCACCTCCGTGATGTGTCACTCTTTGAAGCAGCAAAGCCTAGAACTGGGACAAAGTGGTCACCATTTTCGCTCCGATGGTTCCTTTTCCGCCTTCGTTGGGGCTGTTGCAAGAAGGTGGAAACCAGGAGTTGATGAAAGAAATGACAGGTGAGTGACAGACGCCTTGAGAAACAAGGAGGGCAGCAGTGGGTGAGAATAGCAGTGTGCTAGCCAGCGAGGAATAGTGCCACAGGTGAAAAGGTGCCAGAGCAGTAAGACTGACGCACCTTGATGGCGCTGGCAGGCAGAGGTGACACAGGTGAGGGGCACCTTTGGGGAAGCTTGCAGGCTCCTCACAGCTGCTTCTCTTTGCCCCTGTCAGACAGATGCACAGAGAAGCACCCTTACACCGGGGACAACGCAATCATGTGTGTTCATTTGCGCAAATATGCTCACACTCAGAGTTTCATAATGCCAAGATTAACCAGAATGAGAAAACACAACACACAACAATACAGAAAGCTAAAGCGTTTATTTCTTAACATAGCAGTTTATCAAAAGGCTCTCCACAAACCGAGATACTGTAATATCTTCTGTTGTAAAAAAAATGAACTTTTGCTTGCATGAAGACATAACTGTGTGACCTTTTAGCATACCCATTATAGATAATTAACCTCAAAATCAGTGATTGACTGCTGATTAAATTCTACCACGCCTGTATTTCCTTTACTGCTCCTTATTTCCCCTGTTACTCTCACAAGTTAATAACAGGTGCCTTCATAACAGGTCACTTAGCATGTCACCCTCTACTTCCTTTTTAAATCTCCATTTCCCCCTCGTTCTACACCCATTCTAATTACATTTTATTTTCATTTACCTCCAGATAACCCTAACATTAAGCACTTTTTGACTGCTTTCTAATGAACCAACTAATGTGGAGCCAGCGGATGACCCTGATGTGACTGTTATGTTGTATGGAAATTAGTATTTCCTCTCACTAAATTGTGCCATTGCTTTTGCTGACCTGTAATAACATATCCCACATATGCCATATCAAAGCAACACGTCATGGGTATCCGTTTTACAGCATCTAGATGTGTCTTTTGTCCCGTCTTCCTTCCCTTACACCAAACCGGTGGATGGCTGCCCCTCCCTGAGCCTGGTTCTTCTGATGGTTTCTTCCTGTTAAAAGGGTTTTTTTCTTTCCCACTGTTGCCAAGCGCTTGCTCATCTATTGTTGTGTATTTCCCTGTATTATTGTAGGGTCTTTACCTTATAATATAAAGCACCCCGAGGTGACTGTTGTTGTGATTTGGTGCTATCAGTGGTGGCTTGTCAATCGAGGGTTTTAGGATCATGTGTTAAATTCTTGCGAATGATATAATTATGTATGTTGTACAGACGCCTTGTATGGACGAGACTATGGACAGCGCAACAGTTTTTCAGTCACTCCGAGGTTCTGAGGCTCAGTTTCAATTGCAGCTTGGAATTTGCCCCTCAGGGTGTAATTTTGTGCATCCCTGACTAGTCGATATGGATTAACTGCCTTCTTTAAGAATTTGATTGGACAGTTCAGCATCATTCACACATTCACACGTCGTCACAGTGCAGGCATCCTTGTCTTGAAGAAGAAATACAGGCACTAACTCATTAGCTAGCTTTTGACTGAAGATGGCGACTTCAAGTGCTGCTGAAACAGTAAAGTTAAATTCCGTTAGTAGAGGCCACTTGCCCCAGTTGGTCTTGTCTTGAAGTGTTCATTTGATTTGTGTAGATAATTGTGTTTTAAAAGGTTTAAGAAACATTAAAGTGCTTGTGTTGGGTGAAAATTTGTGGAATTTTTTCCCCTGACCTGTAAGATGCTTTAAATGTTTGACTCGTCAGACCAAACTGCCAATCAGAAATGCACACATTGATTTTACACTGCTTTAAAAAATGTTTTCATTTCTACACTAGAAAACTTTAAATATTACCACTCTTTTAATCATAATGTTTATTCTAAAGCTATTTATATGGTGATTGGAATTCAGCAGCTTAACAGTACCAGCCAATTATTACGTCAATCATCACTGATTTAATAAGCTTAAGAAAAAAAAAATTAATGAATGGCTCTGCATCAACAATAGACGACATCTGAACAGCATCTAAAAACAATAATGCTTTTTTTCCCCATTGCAGACGAAATATGAATTAATCAGAAGTGTGATATTTTATTCAGGGGCCCTCAGTGCCAAGCGAGGCACCCATCTGTCTCTCATCTCGCCAGTCAGCCATGTCATGTGGGACCTAAGTGAAAGAGAAAGAGAGCCTCTCTGATTGCCTGCCACCCAGCTCTTTGCTGCTGTTCAGTGTCACTGCCACTCACTCGCAGTTCTGATGTGTTCGTTCCTCTCCACCTCCATTACCATCACTCTTGGTCGACGCGCTTGCAAATGGAAAAGCGTACAGACTTTCAAAACAGAGTAAAGAGAAACGCTTCATTTATGTTTTAGGTGTACATGGACACTTGAAAGGCAGAACAAGAGTGATATTCCGCCCTAACGTTGGCTTGCATTAACAAATATGTTTTTGAATTTCAGCATTGAGTTGTTATTCAGGTACCCTGAAAATCTAATCTACAGCTAACATGGTGCAGTTGTCCTCTGAGTGAGCTTGCTTATAGGCCCCAACATCAGTGAATGGAGATGTTTCAAGCAGGCAGAGACGAGGTGGATAAGAGGTCAGCATTCTAAAGGGGTGACCAATTGGATCATGACCCATGAGGGACAGATATGGGCAAGGGATTTAGTCTCAAAGGTCGCACCGAGGTCAAGGAGTGTCTTGCATTCCAGTCTCCTAATCCTTTCCCTGCAGTCTGGAACGCTGGTCTTCGCTGCTCTACACATGCATGCCCGCACACACATAAATGTCTACAACTCTCACTCTGCTTTGAATCGCTCTGCCCCTTGTACATTCAAACACAGGTTGTGCTGAAAGATTGGATAAAGGGACTTAAAATAAACGTCCACCTCCAAGTCTGGAGAAAGCACTGGCTTTGGGTGCTGTCCCCACTCAATTCCCTGACCTTCCACTTATCCTCCCACCTCCTACTGGGCCATCGAGTTTCCCCCATGCTGAGCCACCAGAGCGCCGGGGATGTAGGTAATTTGTCAGGGCGACCTAACCCCCACTTTTCATGCTTGTGTGTGTCAGCAGACAGGCATGTGTATGCACCAGAGGCTTTCTCTAGGAATCTCCCAGACTGTGTCGCCAGTCCAGGCAGTCCCAGACAAGTCAGTGTCAATGGCTGCATAAGCAGTGATCATTCTAGGAGCGATATGTTGAAACTGGGGCAACCTGACCATGGCAATCTGAGCCATACATCAAGCAAGAAGTGACATGCGTGCCACTCAAAACTGTGCAGCATTTGTGCCTCCTCCCTTGGACACTTTTATGTTTCTTACACATAGGGCATACAGTGAGGACTACATACCCCAGATGATTTTGTAAACCGAACCTGTCGACATTTACTCTGCAAATCCCACCACACACACAAAACACACAAACATGGTGACAGAATTGCTCCATCTGTGGCTTGGACTGCATGAAACACCGCAGTTTGTGTGTAGCAAAGAACACCAAGCATCAGCCTCCTACTGTTTGTGTTGGACTAGCCCTCCTGCTGGGCCTTCAGTAGTACTCCCCGCACCCCCTCCCTCACTTCCTATCCCACTACGCTATACCAAACAGAGCCAAATAAAACACAGGCTAACATAATGTAGCAGCATGTCAGTGGTGGGCCCTGGAGCAAGAGTGAAACTTGAGCCACTCTGTACCAGCCATTAGGACAAGAGTTAAAGCAGCTACGATTTCTTCCTACCCATACAGCCCTTATGTTGTCCACTGCAAGGCCTGTGTGTGTATGTGTGTGTGCGTGCGTGCATGCGCTAGCAGCAGATTGAATGATGTATCCTGTGTGACTGTGGTGTGCTCAGTGGGTCAGAGTGAAGTCCCAGCAGGGGACTACTGCTCCCTTGGCCCTCTGGCCACTGCACTTCATCAATCTCTCCAATGGGAAAAGCCTGCCACTGGATCTCCAGACTTTCACATACATGATGCAGTTCACACAAAGATAAAGCAAAAGCAGGTAAATCAAAAAAACACTTTTAAAAGGGCAGAATCTCAGGGACATGATTTAGGTTTTGAACATCTAGCAAACAATAAGGATGTTTGTATTTGGTAATATTTAAAGAAAGGCTTTTTATTCAGTGGTCATTTTGAGCAAAAACTATCAGCATGGCATCTTATAACCATTTATTCCCAGGTCACTTGATAGAACTGAAACTAAATTCAAATTTTATCACAATGTTAATGCTTTTATCTTCTCTTAAGCTTCAATGTAGTTTTAAATGTATAAACAGCGGGATGTTTTGTTCGATTTTTTGAAAGCTTTTTGGTCATTTTAAGCAGCTTTGTGTTGAAATTGAATATTTTACATTTTTGACTTTCAACATGCTATGCTAATTCTTCCACAGTCCGTAGGAGTACATGCATGGAAGGTGTGTTGGACTGGGATTCTGGAACTGGATCCCATAATTGGTCTGAATGACACTGATGAGGTGACAGCTGATGAATGCTGTATTTAGGTCTAACTCTTCTCACGGTAAGATATATATTTGACTGCTTGCGGCACTGGCAAAATCCCAGTTGTGTTATGCCGCACATAACGCTAATGGAACAAATTAAAAAGACTGACGACCCACTGAAATTGTTGTCTGGTTTTGTTCTTATCAGTGGTGAGAATTTCTATAGCAGGTAGAATCCTGTTGCGATCTCTTGGGCTTGTAGACAGAGTTAAAAGGAAGCATGAGCACACATGGGCGTATGTAAAGGCACACAATCTGGCACAGTTCCTGGCCTCAGATGTGGGCTGGGTGCACAGATTCAAGGAAGGTGAGACATAGCAAACCTGTTTTTGTCTTGGTGATGATTCTAAAACTTGTAGGGAATTTCTCATGGGTGAGCAGGAAACAGGGATCTCCGCTCACCCCTTCACTGAGTTCTCTGAATTCTATGTGGAAACCTCTAAATGTGAATCAGATTTGCCAGCCATGTAGGCTATGCTATGCTATTTTTGTCAAGTAAGAGGAGGCAAACTAAGCTGTGTTTCTAGTTTAATGATTGACAGATTGGGTTTATAGTTTATAGCTGAACATAACACGACCCAGACTCAATCTGAGCAAATGTATACAAACATCATTCATCTATTTCAGCTAAGCGAGCTTTTAAAATTTGAATCATTGCTTTGTCAAGTTAAGAGGAAGCTGTGAAAGGGAAGAAAGGAAGAATGAACGAGCAAAACGGAACACGAGCCGGAGCGAGTGAGGAGAGTTGGTTTACAGTGCAATCAGCATTAAGGAAATTGGTCTGCACTAGCGGTGCAAGTGGAGAGAGGTGATTGATGCTAAGTTAGGCTAGCAGGAAGGAAGTGGAGAAATTAGCGGCAGGCCAGGGCACTGAGAGCTGTCAACTACTTCCTGGTCAATCTGAGGTGTGAGGTGTGCGTCCACTGCCAGCCATAATGTACCACTTGTGCAGATTAAGAGTCGTACACAGGCAGGAAAATACTTTGTGTATATGCAAATACAACGGGCAGTTTCTACAAAGCATTTCAAAAGATTTGCAAAGGATACACCCATCCATGTTTTTTTTTTAAATTTTCTTAAGTATTTTAAATTACAAAGTTACCACATGACCTCTTTTTCTTGATCTCAACTCACTTGCCTCTGCAGACAACCCTTCAACAACACATCACAACAACACAGCGCAGTCTCCGGGGCACTGTGTCAAAACTTGGCTCTGTGCATGCCAACAGTGTAGCTATGTCAAGCCCCTGACAATAGCAGTACTAGCATACATGCAGTGTAATTAAGCAAGGCAACAGAGGACAGGCACAGAAGAGGAGAAGACACAAAGATGCCCTTGATACTTGGGTGTCGCACTGACAGCATTTCCTCTGACAGCTTCATCTCGTAGGCCACCACAGAAGCCCTTACGTCTTCTGACATGTGCTTTAGTCATTCCTGCCTCGATTCTCTGTTTCCCCAACGTGACGGGAAAGAATGGATAGTAGGAGGGAGAGTTATAGACGCATGGAAGGATATTGCGGTGGAGGTTGGTATCAAAAATCAAAGAAAGGAATTGGTGAAGACAAACTGTTCACCTACAGAGAGGTGACAAACTGCCATTTGAAATTGTGAAAATGTTTAAGATTAGTTCTCTATGTTAAATATTCTAATGTGTATTTTTTGAAGGTGTGGTAATGTTTTGGAACTTGGGAAAGCTTTCACAAAATAAAGCCATTAAAATGGAGCTAGAGCACATTGTTAACATGGTTTACAATATTTTTGGGAGTGGCTAATGTGCCAAAAATGATCAACATGGGGTCTGTTTATATAATATATAATAATAAAAATATATTAAAACATAAAGAGGAATGTCAGATTGCATAGCAGAATGATATAGTGTTGCATTTCAATAAGAATTTATGTCAGCTCACCAAATTTATGACATGTAAACATGCTCATCATTCTAAATGGTATCTAGCAAGGTGTACATAGCTTTTCTTTGATCTGCTGAAGCTGCAACATATAGGAGTCATAATCAGTGAATATATGTAATGCTAAAAAAATATATAAAACATTTAAATCACACATCAAGTCTGGAGTGAAGGAAAATTTTGAGATGACAATCTGTACTGACTCAACATTGCCTAGCAACAATAGTCAAAATCTTTAACCCTTTGAGTGCTGGATTAAAACATGACACTAGAGTTTAAATCAGGGTGGAGATCTGAAAAATCACACCAAGCTCATTTTTTTTGTAATTTAGGTAAACTGACCTTTTACAGAAAGGAAGCAGTGAGAGTAAGAGAGAGAAGGAGGCCGAGTGAATCCAGCACAATAAATACAGGATTCCCCTTTTTATAGAAGCCCATCTTGTACAAAGCAATCCGTTTCTCTCAGACAAGATTGAGTAATGCCCCTTTCCTCCCTTTCACCCTCTTATCCCTCCACTGCCCCTCCTGTTTCTCAGTGACTTGCCGGCTTGATTTATCTGATGGAAGGAATTCTGTGCAGAGCTGTGGCTCTAGTGGTATCCCTATACTGTAACCTTTTCCCCTCACCAGATGTTCCGCTCTCAAAACACGGTAATGTTCGCCCCCGAAATCCTCATATAAACATATCAAGTGGTCGCTACATCCTTACCCAGGCCACGGCCGACAGAAGTGACAGGGACGGTGACATGATCTTTGGGTATTGGAGGGCAGGGGAGGAGGGAAAGGGAAAGAAAAGCAGACAGACATAGAGACCACGATGTCAGACATATGCTCACGCCAGCTGATGACACCAGGATGACCTGGAGGAGTAAGGGGAGATAGGGGGCACAAATGGGCCGATAACTCCCACAAATGTTGTAATGGTTGATACTTTGAGCTCAGCGGTTTGCTCGGATCTGAGTGCCTGAACTGATTTATTGTATCCTACCTTTTTCACACAGAATTTTCCTTTTACGTGCTTTTTGATTCAGTGCTGGAACGGTCCAGCAAGAGGTAAGGAAGGCTTTTAATGGACCTGCTGTAAAACCAGCTTTTATTAGGAATGAGAGCCTGACATGCTGGAACGTCATTACCATAAATATGTAAATTAATGTTTAAAAAAATATATACAGAAGTCCCATTTCAACAAATTGCACTTGTGTTATGTTTTAAAACTCATAATACTGCTATATTATTTCTGCTGAAAATGAACACAAATCAAATTTTGGCTTAAAAGCCAATCAGGGGCCTCATTCTTTCGTAATTGTCTGAATCCAAAGCTGTTGTCACTTGCAGGTAAATATGCAGTTACCGACTAAGATATGGCATAGCTAGCAGGTTGCATTAGCAAGGCAGGGTATTAATCAATAAAACTAATGCAAAAATATAATTTCAGGTCATATGTTAGGTTCAGCACCAGCTTGAATAAGATTTTAAAGGGTTAGGGTTACAGCCACATTTCAGGTGTCTGTTTTATGCTGTGCTCACCAAGCTTTACACAGTACTTCTCCACAAGTATAAATTTTAGATATTTGTAGATATATGGTTTTATGCACACTTTGCATATGTGGAAATTATCTTTGTGAAGAAAACAAGACAGATGTCACAGGTAAGATAGGGGATGTGGAGGGCAGAGATATAAAGAGACAAAGAGAGATGATGATGACAATCCTGATGATGATTGGGGTGGGGTAACCTGTGTCAAGACCCCGACAGCTTTGACCGCCTCAGCCAATATTTGTCACTTTCGGTGTGCATGAATTCTTGATTTGATGTGCCTTAATTGATTCGGCTCTCCCCGACGCTGTCTGGCTGCCCTCCCCACTCCCCAATAGCTAGTTCCCCTTTTTCTTTCAACCTTCCTATTTCCCTATCTATCTGTACTGCAAAGGATGGGAAGTCAAAGCGCTGACTGGATTGGAGGACGAGGGGGAGTGTGCGCCGATGCTGCCCTACCTGTGACCCCGTCCAAGACACAGTGAGCCCCAAATGGCAGACAAGATGGAGGATCAAGTGCTTCAAAGTAAGTTAAAACCCAACAGGCCCCCTTAGATGATAAACGAGTTTTGTAGCAGGAAAAAGCCATCATGTAGCTAGCATGACACCTGGGCTTTGGAGCACATGTCACATCACGTAGCAAAGAGAGGAAAGGGGAGGAAAAAAGACATGAGTCATTCCTGAGCTCGGACTGAACTTCTGGTGCAGGCCTGTACTGTAGAGCTTGTGTCAGTGTTGCTCCAGTAGTAAATTGTCAGGATTTAGTAGTGGGATTTGTGTTTCAAATATGGGTACTTTGTATCCAATAAGAACAAATTTTTGTAGTGCTTTTAACAGATTTTCATCTAATTCAATTACCAACTTTCAAATCGTCAGTTTCCAGGTATTTTGCTCCCAGATCATCTCTGTGTGCCCGGTTTCCATGGTGTTCAGACCAAGGTTAGCCACTTCCAGTTTCCCTCTGTGTGTGTATTTTTTCAGTGTTACATTGTTGTGCAGCACGTTTACCTTGGTTATTCTCGAATGCCAAAACACAGACAAAATTGATTTCCTCTTCCCTTATTGTAATGGCAGTAGCATGCAGGATTTGAGGGGTTATTGCTAGATGCAGTGCTTTCCACTCTCCTTAGCCTTGGACTGAATGAAAGGTAAGGGAGTGAGAGGAACCAACAAAAAAATACTTGTTTCATTAACACCTCAATATATGTGGACGTGGAGGTGAAATCTTGGGTGGGAAAAAAAATCATCATTACAATAAGAAAAGTATAAAAACAGTGTAAAACTGCACTTGAACTGTGGTGACAATTACTTGGTACACTTTAGAAAACTTAGTGTAAGCGCATAATAATGCACAACACCCACCTATGTGTATGTGTTGAAGCTCCCCACAAATCCCTTCTGAACGGATGATCTGATATCCTCGTGTCAGTGTTGTTCCCACATCATCATAATAAATGTTGTTCCAGGTTCAACATTGCAAGTGACCAATCACATTGTTGTGACGTCCCCCTTTTGTGCCTTTGAAAAATACCACCTTAAAAAAATTGACTTCACTTGCGAGAAGAGAAACCGCTTCTGTCCGCCCATCTAGGAACTTCAATTCTTTGCATTTCAGGATACTTTTGTTTAATAAACGGTAAGCATTATACATATTGTCCTTGCAGAGGTGGTTTCTCTTCTCGCAAGTGATGTAGATTTTTTTAAGGTGGTATTTTTCAAAGGCACAAAAGGGGGACGTCACAACAATGTGATTGGTCACTTGCAATGTTGAACCTGGAACAACATTATTTATGATGACGAGGGAACAACGCCAACACGAGGATATTAGTTCTGAACACAGAGCTACACAGCTACCAGCTTGTGTAGCTGAGAGCTGCACAGTCTAGGTTGAAACACAACTGAAACCGCTTTCGTGCTTTTTGCACAAAGCATAATAATGTTATTTACAGTTTCATTTTCCGTTCAAATTCAAGTAATACGAGATTAGTTTAATTTCAAGCTAGGTTTTCCCACTTTATAATGAAATTTGGATCGCACAGAGCGACCTGTAATAACAGAACGATTGGGTCCTTCCTTACAGTGAAGCACAGAAGGACCTGTTAGCTCGAGATTTAGATGCATACTTGATTGCTTTTAAAGTGGTGTCACTGATATCCTGTCACGATGTTAAGTCTTCTTTGTGGGGTGGTAAAAGCCTGAGAAAAACTTCTTTCGGGCAAAGATCGGGAAGGTGTAATCGTAAGGAACGAGTTGCAGTTTTATTAAAAAAGGGCATATTGTGCTCCCACCCAACTCCACTCCCACCCCCGCACATTATGTTACTGTGCTGATGTCACATTGATTATGCTGATCGTAAACTGCCTTTGTTTGTCCCTCGCCTCCTGCCGTCAGTCATCCATCTGCAGAAGTCACACTAAAAGCCATCTTTTGCATGTTTTTTGCATTTTTAGGTCTGGCTGCGGATACACCAAGTCCCTCTGGAGGCCGAGGCGACTCCGCTTTTTTCTTTGCACACCAGTATATTAATTGCTTTTTAATGTTTCCCTTCTCTCCTGAAAGTTGCCACATTCTGACAAATCAACAACAATAAGGTTCTTTTTTCTGTTGCAGGCCATAGCCAAGACTAAAAGGGAATAGAGTCACTGAATAATCCATGTAGGATGCATTGGAATGAAGGCTTTAAGCTGGTAACAGAGGAGTTCTAACAGGAGGCCATTTGGCTTTTTTTCTGCTTTGTCCCAAGTGTCCTCCGCTCCCAGCTGTGTGCATGTCACAGAATGGGACTGTGGTGCCAGCGAGGATGGGAAGATGTAATGCTGATCCAGCTAATCCAGCTCACCCAACGAAGCATTGTGACATGCTTCATCCATCTTTAGCCGTGACTTCAGGCAAAATTAGAGTTTTTAGCATTCATTTTTAATCAGCACATAATAGGGAACATTTCACGTAGCTTTTTAGATGAAGCGTAACAATCCATTATGCTTGAATCTCAAGAAAACACACCACAGGATCTTGGTTGTGTGCTAAAACATTTTAAAACACAGATGTTGCAGCTAAAAAAAAAAAGTAAAGTTTTATTTTTTGAAAAATATGCATTGTGGTCACATACATAAAGATTTACAGCCACTCATTAGGTTTTATTGTTTATTCCTGATTTTAGTCACTGTTTGTTTTTTTTTGTTTTTTACAAAAACAGCGACTCTAACAAATATTTGGGAAATTATGGAGACAAAAAGTCTAACAACAAATTACATAATAATCTGAATTTGTTGCAAGCTTAACCACCCTCTCAACACAGTAGCCTGCAGCAGAAACAAGAGCTCTCACTGTTTAAGCTGCTAAACTACAGCCTGCCACTGCCGGTAACATGATTCTTATTCATAGCATATAGGGGAAGCAAAGATGGAGTAATCGGATGCACTTAGAGTTATAGAGGTCTTAACTAAACTGCAAGATTGGTAGATTTACTCTATTTAATATTAGTATTCAACAACATCCTTGAGATTTTAGGTCCTACTTCACTGAATCAACTTGATTAATTTTATTGACCATGTTTTAAAAAAAAAATTGGCCTAAATTCATTAAATAGTTAAAATGATGATGATAACAGTGAGATAAGGTTAAATATGTATAAAAATGACTTGCTTGAGAAAGGCAATTACCACACAAACTCACTGTATTGTTTTGTACTGGAGCATTAATATGCAAACAGTAATTTCCATCTAACTGTGTGGCTATGATATTTTTAAGCTTAGTAAATAGAAGTCCAGTTTGTTTGGAAAGTACAAGTTTGCACACACACACACACACACACACACACACACACACACACACACACACACACAAGCAGCTACTCTGCATTGAGCGAGGAATGCTAAGGGTGCAAGGGGGGTCATCAGCAAGTGTTTGGAGCTTGAGTTACAGGGCCAGCATCTGCCATCCGGCCATCAGGCCCTCATATCCATCACTGGCCGATGGCGTGGTGCAGCCCAGCGTTTGTAAAAACACCCAGAGGAAATGGAGTCTCTGAGCCAGACAAGAATAAAATTAGCTTGATGACTAAGTTCCTCCTCAGGTCCCAGTGGGAATAGAACTCTGCCATTTGTTTTCATTACTTCCCTTGGCTGTAGAAGGGGGACGACGTGCGTGTGACTGTGTTTGTGTGCACGTATGTTTGGACTAGAAGGTGTTTGTCTGCGTCTGCGTCCAACCCTGAAAAAACAAACAAACAAAAAAAAAACATCATCGCACAAAAATAAGCATTTTGTCATTTGCGCTCTCGTGTGGGTTTAAGGAAACATATATGGTCGTAAAAACGCACCACTTTGATTTGAACCTTAAGTCCATGTGTAATATTTGTGCTCGGTCCTTGGAGGTGACATTACCGTTTGGAATTGTTCCACCAGCCTTCATGGCATACAATATTGGCTTTGGCCACTTTATTGCATTTGCCTCAGAATATCTAATAAACACGCAAAGGTTATAAAAATTGATTTGCTCGCAAATGTGTTTTCATTCATTACCAGTGCTATGACCTAAGTCTAGTTTTGCTGAACCAAACGTGCATCCAGCTTTTTCTGGGTGGCTGCTTTATTGCTAAAAAAAAACAAAAACATAATCAATTCAGGACAAAGTTAAAGTTATGAAATTGATAGAAAAATGGCTACTTTTCCTTTTGCTCTATTTTCCATTTCCTTTTACTCTGCTTTCTCTGCAGTGGATCATGTGCACATAATCAATTAGACTTTAAAAGATTACTTAATATGCATGAAACAAATAATGAGCCTGTTCTGCTCATGCGATGTAATGAAGATCACCGAAGCAGATTAAGAGCAAAGCAAAATAAGGTAACGAGCAAAATGTAAAAAACAAAAAAACAAAATGACATAAGTTCAAGTCAAAAGGATGCACTGAATCTAAAGGAGACATATGTACATGTTTTCTCATAAACACTGTATTTTCTGATAATGTAGACAATCTTTACGTATTAGCTGCTTTCCCCATTTTGCTTTAATTGCCAGCGACGGGCTATTTCAGTGTGTGCTCACACTGCACAATAACTGGCCTTCTTTGTTCTAAACAGGCACAAAATCAAAATGCAGCAAAGAGGCAAAAGCCCCTTTCCTATTTGTGGTGAAGAAACAATGTTGGCGTACTGTTACACTGCGAGACCACCTCTAAACTTTACCTACTTCACTGCTTTCTTATGCTCTCTTTTACACATACGCATACACACACGCACACACCTCAGATTAGTTCCAGCTTTTACCCACAGTGCCTGTTAGAGCTGAAGTGAAGACATCTTGTACTTCTTTAAAGCATGTAGCATTAACACCTTTGCCCCCTGTGTAAACTCTGAGTGCTGACCCGCAGCGGTGAGTGAGAAGCGCACAGCTCTTTGGGATGCAGCAGTGTGTAACCCTTAGACCTGTGCGCAAACGCTGCTACCACCACAGAGACTTGCACTTTTTTCAGTCAGTGCTCTGTAGGAAGGAAGGAATCAGGAAAGGCAATATTGGGGGTGAAGGAGAGAAAGTGTGTGCGTTTGTGGACGTGTGTGTTCTGAGAGAGGAGATGACAAAACAGGCCAATAGGTTGGCAAAGGCAGAGGCCTTGAACCTGAGGTGTGAACAGGGAGATCCGCTCACACGTTCCCACTGTAACGGTTGCAGGTTACAGATGAGTTCATTTAAATCACAATAAAAATCAAATAAATTCTCACATACGAACAATCTTTTATTTTATTTAGCATGTTGAAAAAAAATATGCACGGGTAGATGTCACAGTGTTGGATTGGTAATATTAACAATGGCAAAGGCAACTTATACCTTTTTCCCCCTTTATTACCCACATAACAAATAATATCTTCATAGATTTTGTTTCAGTATAAGTGTACATGCACGACCCTGAAAAAAGTCTCCTTGATAAGTATATACTTGCAGTGTATACTTGATAAGTATACACTGCAAAACACTTGTTTTTCTGTTGCAGTCTGCAGCTGCCACTCAATACCAGCTTCCCGAGTGAGAGTGTGGGAGAAGTTGATAGTTTGGTTTAGTAGAGCTTCAGGATGTTTGGTAAAATGTGTGCATATTCTGTGATGATGACATGTTTTCTGTTGGTGTCGTTGTGGTTATGTGTACAGCTCAGCTGCTCAGGTTGTTGTCCTGTTTACTTTTATTATAGGGTTGCTGGGTTGATGACAACCTCTGTGCTTTCAGAGTTATAATCTCATGTTACTCCTGATTCTGGCTCCCACTTAAAATATGTGGAATTTTTTTTAAAAAGTTTTTTCTTTTTTTCTTTATTTTAAGGCATTTAAAGCACTTTATTTAGCAGAATGAACAAAGGAATACTGAAATCGTATTGAATACATTTTTTTTTTTACATATAAAGGTTTTATGAACACTAATACTTTTTTTTTATAAAACACTAATTTTTGTGTTTTATAAACACAAAAATTGATTCATTCAATAACAAAGGAACACTTGTTAGAGATGAGCAAGCAGAAAATGTTGGAAGTTAAAATATCTTTGTGGAAGCCATGTAATAATATCTCTGGTTAACACAAAAGTCCCTGTTTTCAGATGTTTTCATCCAAAATAAACCCCCTATTCAGCCTTTTAGACAGTTTTCTATTTATAAAACATCAAAATCACTTATTTTGGATGTGTAGGATTTTAACTGGACAGCAAATACATGCTGATGGTGAAAATGACCACAGGACACCGTCGTTACCGACATTAATTACATTTTATTTACTTGTAGTTGGCCAAAAAAAATAAATAAAATAAAATAAAGACATCTCTAAACAACTTACCTGAAGTAAAACTACATATAGGTAAGGTGCTTTTCATTATTTTCTATTGTTTTGCCATTTGTTTTAAACACCCTTTGAACATTGCATGCTTTTCATGCATTTCTATCACTTCCATCTAAATGTAAGAAAGCAACACACGTGTCTTTCAAATAGAAATTAACGTACAAATGGACACACACACTTTTAAAAAAAAGAAAAAGGAGACAACGCAGATCACGGAAGAATTACACAACATCCCAGAGCCACTGCTGTTGAAAGGGGGAAGTGATTTTCTCTAATGTATATCTGTGTTGTGTCCTTGTCCTGGCTTAGCTGGTCTGGACAGAAACAGTTAGGGGATCCTGCAAAAACGTGGGTCATGGCAAGTGTGTGTGTGTGTGTGTGTGTGTGTGTGTGTGTGTAGGTGTGTGTGTGTGTGTGTGTGTGTGTGTGTGTGTGTGTGTCAGACGCCAACAGAAAAAAAAGAGAAAAAGAGGGAGAGAAAGAGAGGGAGAGGGAAAGAGAGTTTGCCTGTGACAAGGAAGCCAAATAAAGGGAAGAAAAGCTCCATTTCCTCAGCTAAATGTACCCCTGGGAGGCGTAAGGGAGGGACAGAGAAAAAGAAAGGTTATGAACCGACAACTCTCCTGAAAGGCTCCAGATTTACAACTATCAAGCCCTAAGAGCTCTGCCATGCTTGCTTCTACAGCCAGTTAAAACAAATTGCAGCCGTGTTTCAATCACCCACATCCCTTTCTTGCTCATCTGCTTTAGCTGTGCGTTTGGCTGCAGAGGTATTTCTCTCTCAATTACTCCTAAATAAATACTTTCCTCTAGTGAGGCAATCTTCATCCACTGGAAAGTCCCCGCATGCTGTACGTACACCCACAATCTCCAGCTCCGAGTACTTTCGCTGCTCCCTTTTTCCCTCTTCCTATGTTATCACAGATCTGGACCTGGAGGGGTTTCAAAAAGGGAAGGGCTTTGCTCGTAGAAGCTGTCGTCGCTTTTGATGTTGTTTACTTTTGTTTTGTCACTGTTGTGAAAAATTAAATGTTGAAATCTAACAGGTTTGCTTTATGGGGGAAAAAATGACACTTTCGGCTTCCTTTTGTTGCGCTTTGTCTCAAAAGAGAAGGAAAAAAAGCAGCTTAAACAAAACATGCAGTAAGCAGCAGACTGAGTGGAATTCCTGAACTACAGCGTGGGGGAACGGAAGAATGCACATAAAACAAATGTATACTCCCTGTTTTGTATGTCTGATTGCAAGTTGTGGTCAAAATCTTTCGTAACTCAATACACTGTTTGATTTGGGCTGAAATGAGAAAGAGCAACATCAGGCAGAAGGAGCGGGGTGGGGGTAGAAGATGGTTGGGGGCACGTACGGGGTCATACGAGTGTCTTTTTCATGTTGCAGATTAGAAGCAGATGTTGGTGGGATTACACCACCGGTGTCATCACTCACCCCACAGCTCAACCTCCAATTCATACACACACAGTACACATGCGCACAGACACACACACAAACACACACACTCACAAAGAGGTAAGAGAAGTTTCACAGTCCTCTCAGCCATCCATAAAGCTAAGGGGTAAGCGAGGAGCAGTAGTGACTGATGTGATGCCACTGCTAAATCATCCTCTTCTGAGGAAAACTGAATTGTAGGAGAATATATTGAGCGTGGAAGTCTGATTTTTGAAAAAAAAAAAAAAATTTTCTGACAATCTAATCCTTCAAATTAATCAATCAAATCAATTCAAAAACATAAACAAATGAAATACAAGATGACACTGACAGTACCTTAAGGTGCTACTGTAATGCATTTATCGTAAGCCAGCTGGAGGAATGGGATGTACATGGAAGTGTTTAGCTACTAAGTACTGACTTATTGCTTCATGAAAGTTAATCTTAATCTGCAGTTGTAGGTTTTTTTGTCTTTTTTTTTTTTTTTTTTTTTTTTTTTTGCTGGTGGATCAGTTTGAAGCATTGCCGAGGTAGAATGGATTTCATTACAGCTCTGACAAAGCATGGAAAAGTTAAAGCCATTTCTATTCCTTAGGGAGGACGCTGTCTGGCTTGAAAGGGAGAAATCTAGCTCATGAATGAAGGATTTACTTCACTGAACCGAACACTCGCTGAGTCCGTTTTTGAATGAAAGGATCCAAGTGAATCAGACACTTGCTTTCTTGTCACTGATCCGAACACCAAGAGGAAATGAAGAACCAGTGCATGTACACTACTGCAATGCATGAACCGTGCACAGTTTTTAGTGTTAAAAACACAGAGAGGACCTGAGAAAAACTTACCCGAACTGAGGAAATAGGTTTTCTGAAATTCTGAGCCAATGGAAGCGTTTAATGAACTGATTAGCACGTGTACCTTTAACCGCCAGATTTTTGTGGCACTCAATCTTTTTTTTTTTTTAAGCCATCAAACTTGAATTTTGAAACCCTCCGATGATTACATATAACACCTATGGTAACTTTAACACTGTTAGCTCATCCCTCACTCATGTTGCTAACTCTTTAGAGAGATCCACCCCACCACTGACCTCAGCACCATGCACCTCTCAGGGCCTTGAAGTGGTCCTGGCCTGGATGATAAATGATGTGACTGAGGAACCGTTGTCTACACAGAGCTTATTGGAGTACCTCTGAAGGCTGATGTAATGGGTCTAATCTCATGAGGACTGCTCCCACGTGTTCAAATATGTGTACATGTGAAATTTTACAAATGCACAAATGTGTATATAATGCACGTGTGGTTTGTAAAGTCTTAGCTGTGTGATGTCAGTGACAGAGTTGTGTATTCTGGTGCTGGTGCAGAGGACAGGAGCCTAGAGGCTCCATAAGAGATAACTGTAAGGAGAAACAGCTGAAAGTCACAGCGCTTATTGCTCCTGACAGGAACCACACTGAGGCTGTGAGCATAGTCACAGCTGCTGAGAATAAAACCACATCACTATATTGGTCTGTTATTTTGACCACTGTAACTGTATGGTGACGCCTGGCGGCCTTGTTCTGGTCAGGGTCAGAGGTCATAAGGGAATGTCAGAGGTAACAGGGATCAACTGTGACCGTAGGCATCCATAAAAGAAATTCTGGGCATGTGAATATGGGAACTGTTAGACTTGGGAGACGTGTGTTCATTGTAAAAGAAGCAAGGGTTAGAGACCACCTTGTGGGGGGAAAAAAGAGAGATGTCCATTAAAAATCTCAATAGAAATCGAAAGTATTTCCAATCTTTAACAAGATGGGTTTACAAATATGAAAACATTGTGGAATTCTGGAGAGATACTGCCATTGGGAAAATATGAAAACCTTTGCCTCAGGAAAAAATACTTGTTTTTGTTTGATCATTGGGAAACCTTTCATTTAAGAAAAAATCCTCACTGTTCTGAAAAATAAGTCCTTTACAATCCTATGATTACAAGTAGCTATGACTGCTACATGCAAAATTATGTCAGCTATAGAAGAGGCACCAGAAGTAACAGTCAGCACAATGATTAGTATCTTTCAATATATTTTAAACCAAAACCTAAAAAAACAAGAGGATCCCAAAGACACAGGTCGTATTTTTTATTTCCATGAAATCAGTCTTTCAGGTAAATCTCAGCATTTCTTGGTATTTTTGAGGTAATTTAGTGGTTTAGAAAAACATTCAAATATTTATCATACTTTGACGTATTGTGAAAAGAATTTAGAGAGACAGAGTATTTTGTTAGATAATTGTTTATTCAGAAAAACTGGACATTGTATGTGCTTTACAGAGCAGACTGACTTCACACAAAACAATGTGCTTATGCACATAAACTCGCTATGAAATGACTCAAAATCCACTAAACCAAATATAGAATCCTGAAATAACTGTTTGTTGGGTTTTACCAAAGCATGGGTCGTAAAATTGGATAATGACTTAATCTTCACAGAAGAGGATAATTGCTGTTGTCCACTTGCAAGTAAGAGTGAAAATTTTAATAATAATGTGGCAAAAAGAAATTCATAGCATTTAGTAAAGGCTTTTATTTTGAATGCTTGAAGTGCACAAATTTTGAAAGTGTAAAGAAAAAACAGAACGTGGTGTGATGTCTAAGGAAAAGCAGAAAAATAAAATGGTGTATGTGTGTGTGTGTGTGTGTGTGTGTGCGCACGCGCGCGTGCATGTGTTCTGAGATCAGAGGGTGTAGACAGTTAAGATGTCTGAAGGTAGGAAGACATTTAGAGGTGCTGATGTTGAAGAGACAGGCCGCTGGAGATTAAAGAACTTAAGGCAGACAGTCGTTCAGGGCAGTTCAAAGGCTGGACTTTTGTGTGTGTGTGTGTGTGGGGGGGGGGGGGGGGGGGGGGGGGGGGGTTAGTGCCTGTCTCCAGCACTAACCACCACATCACTTTAAAGATACAGAAGCAATCACTTAAATTTGCTTATACATCGTTAACCATTTTATATTCATTTTTCTTGTTGGTTGAGAAAATTTTAGCACCCAAGACTGAGCTTTCTGTATGTATATGTAAACCCACGGGAACAATGCAAACCCGTGTTACTGGACCTCTTTAACTCTTTATTTTCACTAAGAGATGTCAAAGCACTTAAGCTTACTAGAGTACCAACTTAACTGCACAACATTAGAAAAATAATAAGTCTGAGACTGCGGCATTATGAGCATGAAGGACAAAATACTGCTTGTCATAACCTATATTTAGTTTCAAAGTGCAACTCTGTGCCCCCTTATCTCATCCACTACATGGTAACTGCATGCAAGCCTTGAGTGCTTCCTGAGAACAGCCCTAGAGCCCCGAGAGCCTGCTCTTGAGTGAGTGTCTCCAAGCTCTTGACCCAGCGGTACAACGTGTAGATACCCCTAACAAAGGCACCTAATGCACAGCAACAACATCTATTTTGTTAAAATTCCTTCTTAACTAACAGGCTCATGCTCTGTTCTGGTTTTAAAGTGGGTTGTTATGGGATCTGCAAATATTTGGATGATTGTTTGTTTTAAAAAAAAAAAATCAAATTGTGAAGCATAATAAACAGCACTGTTTAAAACTACAGGAACTAATTAGCAAAATGTACAGAACCAGGGGCTGATAAGTAGACACTAAAAGGGTGCATCTGTTTTAGCACCTCTGAGAGACATGATCCCACTATGTCATTTCAGGGGTGCATAACTCTTAATGCAAAACTGCCAATTATATCCAGGTTCGCATCATCAGTGTATCACATGATGCAATATGCAAGAACCATGTATGATACCCCAAGCCTGTTATTGAAAGGGATTGTAAACTTTCTGATACATCTAGTTATAAAAAATGGACTGTATTTCCTCTACAATGCATTTGTTGTGTTCTTGTAAATTTCACTTTTTATTAGAATATGTTTTTTTCCCTGCTTTTGGAAGACTGAGTTGTTTCTGTCTATGAAATAAAGGCCTTATTTAGCTTTTTATGACTGATGGTTAGCCATCACTATATTCTTGCAATTATCACTGACAGTTAAAAATATTATAGTTTCACACTAGTAATGATTTGTGGCCACATGCCCTAGCTCCCTGCCCTAATAGCAATTACTGTTGCTGCACAATCCAGCTAAAGGCAATATTTTCATGTTTAGTTTCTCTTCATTGCCTTGACCTGCACGGTATCCTGGATTTATATCCCAAATCTGCTCCCTGTGACCTACAATCAACCTTAATTAAATCAGCAGGACGCATGATCTTTTCTTTCATTTCTATATGTCTCTGTGTATGTACACACGCATGCATGTATGTTTTTCCACATTCTATCCTTCTCCTCTTTTCTTTTTAGCTCCTCCACGTTACTTTTCAGCAATTGAAATCAAGGTAATGACTGGGCAAGGAAAAGGAATGTTCTTTCAATAGATAATTAGGGAGATTGGTTTACCAGGGCCACTCAAAGCCTTTTCAAATGCAGGGCTGAAGCCAGGCCTTGTTGTCGGGTGAGCCCAAAAGACTCCCAAGAGAGGCATTCGCCTTGGCTTCATTTCTCAGAGCAGGTGCCTGGCAGGTAGTCAATGGAGACGACCAGTCGAGATATATAAGAAACCCATCCCCCTGTACAAGGGGTCAACATCACAGGTCAGGGTTCATGAGCAGAGGTCACTAGGTCAATGTTTAGCACACAGGACTGGCCAGATGACTGGAAACGCATTCTGAACAGCCACCTATCACATGTATGACTGGATGTGTGAAGAAAATGAGGACACACTTGTCGTTGAATGACAGCTAACGTTTCTTTCATTTCTGTCAAACTATCATGTGAGTTTAATACTGTACTTTTTCTATTGTAACCAACAACTAAAAATTACACTTATACAGCACTTCTTAAATCAGTGTACAAAATGTATTAAGTGAGGCACTATAGTGTAGTAGTTGCCACATTTGCCCACCCAAGGCTCCTAGGTTCAAGACCAGGAGGTCACACAAAGGGAAGGACATCAGAGATAGATAGATAGATAGATAGATAGATAGATAGATAGATAGATAGATAGATAGATAGATAGATAGATAGATAGATAGATAGATAGATAGAAATTTGTCATTGCCTGTGGGTTATTATTGACAAGGTCTCAAATAACACAGCATTGCACATGAAGGTATCAGCCCTCCACCTTCATACTTCACCCAGCCACCATCTCTGGACACCTTGTGATCCTGGGCTGCACCCCAAAGGAAACACTATATAAATGTCAATGTACTGACTAATGTAACCGTCACAGCCATAAAGGGGGAAGCACAGGAGATTTTCTTCCTGTCACTCTAGTGGTGGTTCCTGGAAGTGCAGCTGTGATTTAGGGACAGATCCTCTTACATAGCAGTGGATGTGAGCTTCTGTGACACGAAACTGAAACTGTGGTCAGTTGGCAAAATGTGCATGCTCAATCTTTGCTGCTTGTTCATGCACCTCTACACATGTAAGGGAATGGTAACAGAAACTACTGTAGGATACACAGACATATCCCATCTCAACCTCTGTGTTATATGTATGAATTGTTTTGGTCTCTACAACCAGTTCTGCATTAGCATTTGTGGAAATACGAAAGCAACATATCCAATATGCATGTCAATTTTTCTCTCTCCAATCAAATAGAAAGCCTGTGAAGTAAATATCTATTTTCTTACTGCCTGGCTGTTTACAACAGGGGAGAGTGGCTATATAAACCACGTGTGGCAAATGAAGAATTTCTTTATCGGGAATCAGCTTGGCCAGCATATGCTGGATATAGGAAACCCATAGCATCAGTGGCTTCGTATTGGCTGCAGAGGTCAAAGGCTAGGGAAGGTCAAAGGTGTCGTCCTCCTTTCTCATCATGAAGTGCATTAACATCTTCTCCCTGTCCCATCTTATCCAGATGGCTAACCAGGCCAGAGGACAGATGCCCCATTTTAAAATGTCTTAGGGATCCAAAACGTACCATCGAGAATAAATATGGCTGCATTTTTAGGACATCATATTTCAAAGGAATATGGATATGGGTGGATGGAGATTGCCTGCACTCAAACTGTGTTAACTAGATCTTAGCTGATTCTTGGTATGACTGCAACAGGTTGCTCTATTCACTATGTGTTTAAATTATATAAGTTTTCTTACATTTAATGTTTGGAGGGGAAACATGGAAGAAAGAACATGAAAGAAAGGTGGGAGAAATTGGAAATTTGGGATCTCATTTAAGAAAAAACACAAATCAGATGTGTTAAATATCTTCAGTACTGTTCTTGATTTGTCCCAGGATTAAACCAAAAATGAAACCTAAAAAAATCCCACCTATAGATGTTTACAGTATCATCACATAGTGAGAAAATTTTTAATATTTTTCAGCTCTGATTAAAATCAAAACGCAGACAAGGTTGCTGCTGTTTTCAATAAACAATCACTAAATGTTCAGAGAGAAAAAAACGCAGAAACCTTAACACAAGGTGGTGACCTCACTTGTGTGCCTAAGTAATTAAATCGCAGGGCCTTGGAGGACATATGCATTCTTCCACTTTTGCAAGAATATGTCACATGATCACCAAAGCCACATGATTAATGTTGTAGGGACATTGAAGGGTGATTTTAAAGCTGCCAGAACAAATTAATGCATAATTTTTACTCTGCCATCAAAACTTCTCATTCAGTGTCTCACGTCAACCAATCAGCGCAGCTCATACACAGATGACTCCACCTCTGAGAGCTAGTCATTATTTTTACAGCACCAAAAGCCTTCCAAGCATGCCCGCAGTCAAACGAATGGAGCCACTCCAAGTCAAATAGACTAGGGCACCCTGCCGAGAACTTTGGACTGGCCCTCATGCAGCGTCTCACACATATACACACATTCAAGTTTATAGCGTGAGGCTGTGAAAAGTACACACTTTCTCTCTCACACATCCTAACACACACGCACACACATACGCAAACATATATGGCAGCTATCCTGCCCAGAGACCTCTGACTTGAACCTGCTGCTCTCACTCAGCAACACATAAATCACTGGGCTCTCAGCAGCACTGCTGGCCCTCATTGCCATGCTGAACTTGACTCCACGGGAATAAAAGTCTGTAACTAGATACAAAAACTAATCCAGACCAGAGACAATTGCTGGCACACAGAGGCCCTAGAGGTGCTGATACCCCTATCTGATGATATGCCGTCTCTGTTATGGGACCTGTGACTTCTGACTTCTGAAGCCCTGCTCAGTGCTACTGGTCAGAGACAAGAGGAATGAGTGAGGACATGAAGGAAAGTGGACGATTAAGATATAACCTGTCAAGCCATCCTTAGTCATGGAGAGACCATTTGCTTCTATAAACATCCCATCTCTCCAGTTCTCACAGGTACAATGAAAGTTACAAAACTGAAGGACTACAAAGCTCATTTTACCCCTCTTTCATTTGCATTTTATATTAACAAATACCACTACACCTCTACCTTTCAGGTGTACAAATTAGATTCTGCATTTTACACTACTTCAAGGGTTTGGGTTTTTTTTTAGCATTTGTAGAACGAGATTAATTAGCTGCTTTAAATTATTTTAGAAGGAGGGAAAAAAATAAGCTTCTAAAATATGACTGGTTGATATAAACAAACCAAAAATCGTTAAAAATGACGTCCACATGAAACAGCTACATTGTTAATTCTATGTTTGCATGTATATACAGCTACAATGATGATGCTTCTTTTTACTACAAAAAAAGATCACTCTACTCAGCATTCTGAGTATTTTCAATACTTGGCTAAATTAAGTTGACATTTTCTTTGATTATATAAATAAGTAAGCATTTACAATACTTTTACTGTTATATATATTAACAGGTTCATTAAAGTCAGGAATAAATTGGAGGGAATTAGGTGTACTACACAGACACCCACAAACATCCACCCACACACACACACACACACACACACACACACACACACACACACACACACACACACACACACACACACACACACACACACACACACACACAAGAGAACATAATGCGAACAATCTGAACTCATACATCAAGCATTGACAACATAATATATGATCCTGCTTTCTGCAGGTGTTGCTTTCCTAAATACTGGGCATGAGCGTGTGAATAATCCAAAGTACTCGCAGTTATTAACAAAAGTGAAATAGCTAAGAAGTTAATCGTGCCTTTGTTATAGGTCAGGAAGATGAATGAGGCTATAATAAAAGACAAAACTCCATTTGGGCATTTCCGTTTCCTTTTGTTGTCCTGTTAGTCTAGTTACGCAACTGACAAGAAAGTACAGCAAAGCCCTAACAACACCCTGCTGTAAATAATCTAGGAGCCAGTCCAGTAATGTGGCTACCTCCCACACCACTCCCAAACTGTCTGTTGCACTCCTGCAGTACTCTGTAAGCCACCGTCCCAGCCCCCCCAGTTACAGCAGCAGGCCTGACTCAAGCTAGTAATACAGGAATGTCTCTGTCCACTTCTGTCATGATAGAGTGGCCACTGTTTAACTCTGATAACATCAGGCACCGGGGCCTGCACAGCCACAGGGCTCCGAGACACACTTTTATGACTTAAGTATCTGGGGCTGATATCTACTGCAATCAGTGCTATACACCCTCATCACATACTTAGACAGATAGTGAGACGCTCTCTGTCTTTCCAACAGATAAACACACACACACAACTTCAAAGGACATTTTCTTGACTAATATTAATTTTCTAGAAACTTTTTCTAACTTTAACCATAAGTATTACTTGCCAAACCTTAATTTTAGCCTCGAAACATGCCGATGTTATTTTTAATGTTTGAATGCTGAAAACTTGCAAACCTTGCCAAACTATAACAGAAATTTTAAACAGAAAAATCCTAATATAGATTTTTTTTGTTTATCTTATTATGACTAACCAGTTTGTAATGCCACATCGTTGGGGAAACTGAAATTACTGACTATACCAACAACTACAATGTATATGTGTGACATACATCACCCAGGTTGTGAGTTTAATGAGATTTTCAGATGCACAATATGATAGAAGTCTGAATCTGTAGCATTTGAAAAAGAGACAGAACCAAAGCTAGCATAAAAGGATTCATTGATGAGTATTATGGGGGGAAGGACTTTATCATCAGTAATAATAATAATAATGTTTTAATGATTGGGATGGAGACTGTCAGTCTAACATATCAGTTTAAAATTTTCAATACATGTTTAATTGGTAATTGTGCTCTGTATGTGCACACAGGAAAAGTAGTTGCGTTGCTTAAATAATTATTTAGACTGGACTTACTTCTTCCTTTTTTGACCGTTGCATTTCATTTGTGAGTGACTGGTTGTTGTAGACACTGCAAAACAGCAAATTCGATCTCAAAAATGCACTTTTCACAAACTGAAGTGCTCCTTAAGCTGTACTATGAACTGTGCTGTAAATCTGTTGCATCCAGTTAATAAAGCCCCACCTAAACCACTGCTGTCACTTGTGTCAGCTTATTGAGACACCACCAAGTGCTTTTACTCCTCTTTGACCTAAGAAACAGGGGTGTGTGTGCCATTTGATAGACAGCCTTACTTCAGTCTTTCACAATGATGGTCAGTCAAACAAACAAAAAGAGGGATGAGATGAGTTTCTCAGGGGAGTGAGGATAATAAAATCAGAGTGTCTGTGTGTCCTGAGAGGGGGCAATATTTGATGCTCTAACAAAATGAAGGTCTTTGGCGGCCCATCCTGGCAGTCTTTTAGCTAAAGCAAGCAGATTTCTTTGAAGCCTGGCCACCATGGCTGAAGAGCCATTACTCCCAGGTTTTTCTATACATTAACCATGCTACAGCAGCACAAGTGCATTACAGACAGCCGCCCCAGCAGGACCCAATTGTACTCCCTCTTGTTAAGTATTACCCCAACAGAGCTTTTGATTTTATTTTCATTTTTTTTCTCCACATGCCGCTTATCCTCCTCCCCACCCCGATCAGATTAGGATCGATTGCTGCGTAGCAGAGCTTGCCCAGACAGAAGGACCAGAACAACGCTACAACGTGATTGTGCTCCTCAGGCCCCGCCTTGGAGACTATTCAGGCGACTAAATAGAATGATTTGCCCTTAGATGTCAAATTTCCTCCGAGACAAGGATGTCAATACCAATTAGATTGTCTGCAGTTGCCGTAGTTACGCTAGCCTGCCCCACACACCATTGCCGCCACCCCAACATCTTTCCCTCTAAACATACACTCGCGCTCTTTTAACGTCTCTCTCACATCTCTCTTTTTTTCTTTTTGTAGGCAGAGTGGTGGTCTCGGCACCAAGCCTTTAGCCTCAAATCAGTTTTATGACTGGCGCTGCGCAGACATTAGGCTAACTCCATTAGCCTCTTGGAGATGGCCTGAGGGGATACTGAGGGGCCAAGGATGGGACTGGGTAAGGGTGTGTGTGTGTGTGTGTGTGTGTGTGTGTGTGTGTGTGTGTGTGTGTGTGTGTGTGTGTGTGTGTGTGTGTGTGTGCATTTAGTGAGAGGGTGAAGGGGTAACATTGTCTTACAGAGTCTTCTGGCATCTCCTTAAAGGTCACTGTCTGCTGGTCGGAGGAGGCAAAAGCCCACTGATGCAAGAACATAAACAAGAAAGAGAAGTGGGCAGAAAATGGATTAATGAACAAATGTAATTAGGAGAAAGGGTGGATGGAGAGAGTGGGAGAGAGGACTCTGTCTCCACTTAGCATCATGGCTCCTGCAGGCGCTTAAGTGCTAACATGACAAACAGATGTGGCATCGGCTGGCCAGACATAGGACGAGACACTCGGATACACATAGGGGCGCACAAATGCATCTTCACATGTATGAAGTCGCCAGCTGTCTTTTACTCTCTTTTCTAGTCCTCTAAAATAACAGAAATAACATAAGAGAACTGACAGTAATTGCAGATGTTTTGCTAAAATCTGCAGAATTACTCACGAGAAAATAAAAGAGACAAAACACAAGTTCACAACAAGTTCAACTATGTCCGCGTGAGCAAGATATTAAGCAGCTGTGCAAAGATTAATTTATCAGGAACTCCTTCACAATGTCATATCAGGCGCTTCTACTGATACACTAGAATCTATAAGTTTTCAATTATTGTTTTCTGCTTTTGATCTGTCAGTCTAGTGATAAGTCCTCTATGTATTTTATTCATCTGTCAACCATTTATTCCTGCATATTTTTTACCATGATGTCATCATCTCAAGATTTCAGCTTAAAAACCTGCTGATACACTTTCAAGAGCAGAAAAGGT